>NW_026067927.1:8238108-8273481 GCF_014885135.2 Alexandromys fortis | reverse complement strand
CCCTGCCCTGTGGAAAGTCCTAAGTCCTCCCCCCTCCATCCTGGTCTAGGAAGGTGAACATCCAAACAGGCTAGGCTCCCCAAAGCCAGAACATGAAGTAGGATCAAAACCCAGTGCCTTTGTCCTTGGCTTCTCAGCAGCCCTCATTGTCCGCCATATTCAGAGAGTCCGGTTTTATCCCCTGCTTTTTCAGTCACAGTCCAGCTGGCCTTGGTGAGCTCCCACTAGATCAGCCCCACTGTCAACTTGTGTCAGTGGCTATTGAATTTGGCACCAGTGTAAATGGTATCGTGGAAATATAAATGAGAATTTGCATTCACTTTTTTCTCTCTCTAAAGTATTTTTTAGTAAATATTGAAAGAAATTCATTTTGGACCTATTCCTTCCTTCACTGAAATAAAACTTTAAAAAGCACATATTCTTTCTATATAATATTAGAAGGTTTATCATACTGCAAGCAGAGACAAAGTCCTATAAGTTGCTATGTGGGTAAATATTTAAGGTCATCTGCTTTAATGTTATTATAATAATGGGCTCTAGATGGTTGGGTAAATATTCACAATCTGAGATTGGTTTATTGAATTAATGGCTTGAGACACGAAGAGAGGAACTGCTTAAATGAGTTCATTTCTTAAAATCACTTCAATATCTCAAAGAGACCCCCAACCTTGTCAGAAGTGTGAATTACTTGAGCCTAAAAATATTAGGCAAAAATGTAATAACCACTTTCTCAAGATGACTGCCTCTTCCTGATTCGGTTATGAGAAAAGAAAATAAAACAGGTGAATCAAGTGAATAAAAGAGATAATCAAATTCCAAATGTGTCAGTAAACTCTCAAATCCGTTCTGATGTTAGCATAATTGCATTATCCTGACTCTTTGCCTAACTGAGCAGAAATTCTCTTGCCTTCAATCTTATTATCTAACACGGAAAAATAAGACAAGAAATAAACTTAAAATAAATATGGAAATAATTATTTAGATGAAAGAGAGAAAGAGATTGCTATACATACCATTTATTATTTGTTCTTTCCTTCTCTTTTCATCTCTCCCTTTCCTTCCCTTTTCTGTTGTTTCCTTCATTTTCTCTATTTTTTCCACAAATATATAAGTGTATAATAAGATAAGCCTTTTGAATAACTGCCAAAAGTGGGCTTAGGATTCAAGTCCATGTTTTCTAAAGCAATAAATGGTCTAGGAACAGATATTCATGGATGAGCTGCAGAATCCAAATGTCACTAAAGAGATCTTTTTCTGATTTCTCCTAGCCTGGTGAAGCTGTCTGTTCCTTTCCTTCAAGGGATGTGGATACCATACCTTTTCAATACTTCAGTCTAGGACTCTGAAAACAGAACTTCCACTGACTGGTGCATGAACTAGACTACTACTTAATTCCCAGGACTGATGATAGTGATATTATCATCACTAAAGGATTAAAGGTCAGACAGCCAGCTTATAAACCTACACGACAGCAGATTAAACAAAAAACATTGTTCTTTAGCTTTATAAAGAGGTATAAATTCCCCTTCTATGATTTGGATTTATCCTTGTCACAAGGCTCAATTCTTTTTCCCCTCTTTCTTCTGTTCTGTTTACTGATTCAAAATGGAAATGCCTTTCCTATGCTTGTCCACCTTTATGCTGGGAAGCAGATCATTCCTGAGTTCCTAGGTTTATTGCTCCCTTGGACTTCTGCGTCAAGATGACTTACAGCTCAGGCTCCATCAGTTCATGACTTAGATCTCATTGAGATGAGAACTGATTGAGGTTTGCCTTTTGGAATGACAGCCACCAGGCAATGATGGGACACTCCTTTAATTCCAGCTCTTGGCAGGAAGAGACAGGTGTATCTCTGTGAGTTTGCGGCCAGCCTGGTCTACAAAAGGAATTCCAAGACAGCTAGGTAGGACTGTCACACAGAGAAACTGTGTCGAAAATCCTAAACCAAAATCTAAAACCAAGCCAAGCCACAAAAAAAAAAAAAAAAAAAAACAGCTTTGGTAGTTTGGTAGTCATAATATATATATACTCTGCATGCAAGATGAGCAGAAAACCCAGGGTTCTGCAGAGGGAGAAGCATAATAGGGTCCGAGTGTCTCCTCAATTCTTATGAAGAAGCTTTAAATCTCAGTTCATCAGACTAGGGCTCAATTTGGAGACAGAGCATTCAAGTAAATACCAAAGCTGTTTAGAAGGTTCGGCTGGTAAAAACCCAGGAACAATAGGTTAAGTTTTATCCCTAGGAAGCACAGGAAACATTAGCACAGGCACGCACACACACACAAACACACATACACACACACACAAATGAAATTAAATTAAAATCAATCAAAAACTTAGCCAATGATTTGGTGAGAATGACACAATTCATGAACCCATGTCCAGTTTGTCTAGCTTCTTCACTGATAGATGTGATCAGAATACACAGACCCATTGGGAATGTGCAGAGACAGGTCATGTGAACAAACAGAAAGAGGGGAAATCTACATGTGAAAGAGGTATGTGCACAGGAAACCAACACTTCTGTCAACTTAATCCTGGATTTCAAAGCTCCAAAACAAAGGGAATAAGAACATCGACTGTTTAAGTACTTGTGTTCTTATTGTCATTAAGGCATATCTAATAAACTAATACATCATGAACACTGCTAAAGAAACTTTTTTGACTTATAACCATCCAAAGAAAAAATTGTTTTTATTCCCTGAGTCTTTCTGCTTCTTGAAGACAACATATATGAGGAAAACATATCTTTGCAGACTTTTCATGATTGTTGAATGTTACACAATTATGACAAAGAAATAATACAACACATAGAAGAACCAAATAGACAGATTAGATACTTTCCATCTGGCTTATAGGTGTTCAGTTGGAGCTAGGGACTAAGATGTTATATTTAAAAATATGCATCTACATACATGCATGAAATAACAATTAATGAAAAATTATACATGAATTTTGAAGGATTGAAGGTTATATTGAAAGTTCTGAAGGGAAGAAGTAGAAGGAAGAAATGTAATTTTTATTGTAATCTCCAAAAGAAGTAAAGATTTGGAATTTGTCGAAATTGTTAAATATAAAAATCATGTGTGCCGTAGGTGTGTCACATACCTTTAATCCCAACACTCAAGAAGCAGAGCCAAGAGGATCTCTGTGAGCTCAATGCCAGCCTTGTTTACAGAGTTCCAGGACAGACAGAGCTATATAGAGAGCAGTATCAAAAATATTAAATAAATAAAGTTATATCACAATTTGACAGTCACATAAAAGACTTTTTTTTTCCAGAGAAAATGAAAAAGAGAGTAAGAGGTATATGTGCATATAAGTATGAATACAGTAACATATAAATGTATATGCTATGATATATTTGTCTCCTTCCAATATTCAGCTGTTGAATCTCAATAGCCAATGATATCATTGGGCTTGGTAACTAGGCTGTGAGTGATTCTATTCATGAATGGTATTACAACCTGTACAAAAGTGTTCACACAGCATCTGGCGTACTTGGCCTTCCTTCTGTCTTTTAAGATGCAAGGGAATGAATACTACTCCTTGAAG
This sequence comes from Alexandromys fortis, assembly GCF_014885135.2. Taxonomy (NCBI): domain Eukaryota; kingdom Metazoa; phylum Chordata; class Mammalia; order Rodentia; family Cricetidae; genus Alexandromys; species Alexandromys fortis. The sequence goes on along the minus strand of NW_026067927.1, from coordinate 8,269,926 downwards.
GAAGACGTCACACAAGGTGACATGCCAGAAATTGAGAGTAGATCTTATCAGAGAACCTGTTGTTACATATATCTTGGCCTTCGGGAAGCACAAATTCTGGTTTTTATGTCCTATTTAGTCCCTTTAATTGCTGTTCTTAGACACATTGTTCCAATCCTTCTATTCGATATTCTAATATAGATGTTCACATGCTCCTGACTGTGGACCCTGTTTCTTTGTTTCCAAGATTCTGACAAACTTTTAAGCAGGTTGTAGTCTATGTTCTTTCTCGCTTCCTTTTCTACCACAAGGGGCAAAATAGTCCGTACTTTATGAGACATTCCCTAAAATGGAAACAGAAAGCAAGCTCATTTTGCTAATATCTACCTCTTTTTCATATATTTCTTCTAAGTATGGTTGTTTTATTGTACAGTTAGGAAAACTACTTTGTTCTTATCAGTTCTTGGTTCCTTAATAGTGGCTTGTAAAGGGGATTCTTTCAAATGGCCTCTATGTAATACAGCTGTTTGTAAGCAATATTTCTACAGTAACATTCTTACTATACTTCACTCATTCTAACTCCCCCAAAACAAACAAATAAAAAATAAACAATAACAAAGCTAAGAAGCTAAGTAAGAGCAACTCTAAGGGTTCATCAGGATCAGCTCTGAGAACACCAGATTCAGAGTCTTCTCCACAGTTGCACTGAACTTACTATAATGCTTATGTAGGGACTTCTTATAGTTTGCTTTTGAAGAAACAGTAATTTAATATTCATTGATTGGCTCAATTTACTCAGAGTAGTGGAAATTGATGGGTGGTAGCAACCCTCACAGCAGGTTCCTGGACTAGCTACATTTTACTATACAATTACTAGGTTCTCTTCTATGTGACAAGTGCTTTACTGTGTTACAACTCTCTCCACAGTTCTGTAAGTAATTGGTGTTATTATGACAGTATTTTCAACAGATAAAGAATGTAATATTTATAGGGATAAATCATATTTGTCAGCTTTTCATAACTATTGATTGGGTACTTCAGATTCAAATCCAGGCTGTTTTGGATTCTGGGGTATAGCAACTGAATTACTGTGGGACGTGGCTTCTTTAAACTTCCTGATACTGGTTTAGTGTTAACAAATTGTGTTCCCTCAGGCACCCACAGCTTCACTTTTCCCTCAACTCTATTTAGGATTTAGGGCTCAGCTGTCCTTCATTCAACATTTGCAGCTCTGAGTCTCATTCACTGATATTTGTTTAAAAATAGAATTTTATCTCATGAAGTCTGAGAGAAATATTTGTCTATGGTTATGAACATAGAAAAAACATTTATAAACATTTAGAAAGCAGTTTGATGATCGTTCAGTTTAACTTACTATATGTAATAAGCTCCACAGCACGTCTTATGACTTCCATAATTTTGGTTTTTGTTGTTTGGTTTTAATTGTATTTACAATGCAATGAATGGGTTCCAGCCATCCTGAAGAATGTACTTCAAATCCAGTTTGGAAAGTGGTTACACCCCCCCATCCCCAAAAACACTGATACTATTATCACACATCCTGTCTGCCAGGTTGATATTGAAATTTATAGGATTCACATCAGAGTAAATTATTGATGTATTCTCTTCCCCAGAATTATGTATAGCTATGAAATTTACTATTAAATTCCTATTTATTTTTCCAATAACTTACAAACAAGGTATATGGTGTTTCTGGCACAGGGCTTGAGTTTGCATGAACAACTGAAAGAAACAGCATGTATTGCTTTAGAGAAGTCAAGAGTAGAGTATCCCATACTGGAAACCAGTATTTTATTTATTAACCCCCCAGAGCCAAGAAAAAGATTGTACATCTATGCAGAGTATCCATCCTTCTAATTCTTTTATTTAAATAATATCTTTAGTTGGGTAATAAGAAAGTTTTCATATGATTCTTCATTCACTTCTCATTATTATTTATTCTCTGCCTCAGTCCTTCATAGCATCTTTTTACTTGAAGTAACTGTTTCTGTTTCTATTCAATAATAGATATAGTAGTTCTCTCTTTAGAAACACTATTGTTGTCATTGAAGAAGGAATGCAACTTTCTGGAATCACAAATGAATATTACAGCCTTTAGCTGAATCAAAGTATGAAGGCGTTTCCAGGACAAGCGTGTAATTCAGGCAACTGGGGATTTTTCAGAATATATAGAAGTCACCAAAGTCTTCTACAAAAAAATGAATAGATTCAGATTATTTGAGTATCGATTTCTCCAGATTTAGGACTTCTTATGATGGTAAATCAAGATCTTTTCATCTGCTCAGTGTAGACAATAAACAGGACCATATGAAATGGCAAAAGGATAAATGTGCTTCCTCCTTGAGAACCATACTTTCTTCCAAGCTGCTGAAAGATGTCTTCAGCTTCGTAAAAGAAACAAGTGGCTATCAGACACCACTATTGAACAGATCCATTCCATATTTGCTATTTAAATATGTCGGATTTTTATAAAGTCTGAAATCAGTTATCCCTTGTTTTCATTTACAGCTATTAATCAAAAAAATAGTTTAAACATGTTTTTATTTTCTAGCAATTTTGTTTGACTTTGTGTTATTTTTTTAAAGGACCCATTGTGTCTGGTGATACCATTTAAATTCATGTCCTTATTTCATCCATCAAAGAAGCACAGAACTCAGTGTTCTCTGAGAAGTTCCCTCAGCTGCTAATGTTATAGGTGTAAATGTGAATATCAGTGTGCTTGTGTGAAGTTGAAATCCGTCAAGTGTACCATGTCTTCAGCATTCTGGTCTTCAGTTTTTTTTTTTTTTTCCAAGTTTCACTTTGTGAATCCTACCTCTTCCAACAAACCTAAAGGATATGTCAAGAAGAAAAATGAGTGAATAATTGAATAACACAAATGTTTACATAAATATAAGAAATTAAATAAATCTCTAAGATATATTGCTCTTGAAATACAATCCAATGTAAAGATAACAAACATGAAAATATATTGTGAAACAAACATGAAGTTAAGCATTCATGGCATTTGCATATTACCATAGCTATCAATATGTGTATATTGTGTATATATTGGCAATGGGAATCCAGATGAGCATATCCTAATGAAGAGTTGTCGTTGGAATCGGAGACATTCCTTTTCCTGTGGCAGTATGCTCCAGTACTATGCTGTTTTAAGATAAATGATGACTGTCGCTTGAAGGAAAAATGAGGCCATCTCTCTAAGTTCACTAGTGGATGAAAACATGTTTTAGACATGGTCTTGTCTTATTTAGTTCCAGATATGAATGTCTAGTAATTCCAATGCCTATCATAATTTCATCTGGATCTAGCAGAGCTAGGCTAAGTCTGAAATGATTTAAATTCCTATTTAACATTTTCTGCTCTACAAGGTGGGAAAATGTTTTTATTTTTTTTTTAAATTTCCATTTGTTGATACCAGTTGGCTTTATCCAAGGATAACTACATAGATAAATGACTTCTAGCTGCACCAAACTAAAAGCCTAAGTAGCTTTATGGGATACACAGAAATGCATGCATTCAAGCAGAACAACAAAAGGAAAAAAGGAAATATTAGGTCACTAGATGGTGCCAGAATGTTATTTTTTACTTTATTGCCAGTGCTTTTGAAGCTTTATTCCACAGTCAGTTTTGAGCAGCATTACTTCAGGCGTTAGTATCATAAAAAAAAAATAGGCCTAATGTTAACAGTATGGATGATTTAGAAAAGGAATGCCAGTAACGCCAAAAATTTAGGCGTATTAGATCGTGCTGAGTTAAACTGCAGAACACAAATCAGCTGTATAAAAAATGTTCAAGTTGCAAAGTAGAAACATTTACCATAAAACAGAAACATTTTATTATGTTGGAACTTTCAGTTATTTTGTGGCCAAAAACAAGGTGCAATTACACATTACATGTAAGCATAAAAATAACATCTGTATTTCAGTCTGCTCAGTAGTCACACTTCATCTTTTAAGTAAGAAAATACGTACTTTACCGATCTTTACATTTCGAGAATTCTGATAGATACCGTGTTTTATAGTGTGTGTTCTACCCTCTTTTATAGTGTGTGTTCCTGGGGACCTCAGTTTGTAACAATCATTTTTCTTTGGGGCTATAAATAATAGTTGGAGTCACTTTCCTTAAGAGACTGTATACAATTAACGCCAGGCTTTGACGTTTTGTCTGAGCCTTGCTGAAATGGTACATATGAATCTTGACAGTCTTATCTTGCCTTTCATGAGTGTGCTTGATAGGCAAAGAGGACAAAGGAAATAAAATGCCCTGTATTTCTGCTAAAAATGTCAATTCCCCGTCCCAAGTCATCACTTAATTTTAACTAGTTTATTGAACATGGATTTCCCCCTAGAATTAAATGCCTTGTTTCCCTTCCTGCAATGCAAATCAAATCATTTTACCGAGTTAAGCTACATTCTGTACTTGAAACAATGTTATGTGCCTTAAATACCTCTTCTCCCCACCTCTTCTGAGTGAGAAGGGTACTGTTTGCCTCCTTTTGTGTGTGAAATGATAGCTGCTTGCAGGTGGTTAGGACCCCAAAGGTACTGTTTTAACAAGTAATGAAGCCAAAAGCAGTAAGTGGGCCTTGATCTCTTGAACCACAGCACAACCTGAGGGGCTCAGCAGGATGAAATGTAGGAGTCACCAAGTCTTTACTGTGATTTGACAAAAAAAAAAGGACTAATTTTGAAAATGCAAACTCTATAAGAACTTGAGAGTTTCCTATGTCTAAAAAGTATAGTTGGTTACATCTTAATTTATTAGTAGCACAATCAATTTTACTTATCAAACATCTGTCCCCACCCCTGAGTGGGTGCGTGGATGTGTGAATGCATGTGTGTGTGTGTGTGTGTGTGTGTGTGTGTGTGTGTGTGTGTGTGAGTGTCTGTGTGTCAGTGTTTGTGCCTGTGCTTTCTTCTAGGGACACCTCTTCAGTGTAAGTAGGCCAACCTAAACTCGAAATAATGGTGAATACTTCCATTACGCTTCTCAATTTTGAGTTTCACTGTGTGATTCAAATTAAGTAAATTCAAATGAAATAGAAAGGCAGTAAATATCTTGACTATTGTATTCCAAAAAGATTTCCATAATTTCCTGACACAAGATACCATCCTAGTCTGCTTTTTTTTCCTTAGGACACTACAAGTACTTCATGCCATTTATGAACTTAAGCTATCATATATGTTGCTGGCAACAATATTTTAATTAAAACTTCAAACACTTTTTATGAAAATCTATTAATTTCTATAATATGTCAACACATAAATTAGTAATCACAAGATCAGTCAATATAGCCGTCAAATCAATCAGTTCCCAACAACAACTTCTGGAAAGATCCTCCAGTGTTCACCATCCCAAAATATCCATATAGGTTCAACATTAATATAAAAAAATACAAAATTCCAAATATTTTCAAATTTATAATGTAACATATACTAATATTATTCCATGGCTGTAGAAATTTGTAGCATGAATGTTTTCTAAATAAAATTAAGAAAATTGTATAAAATTTCTTTCAAGTCATGTATATATGTGCAAATGAAACAAATTAATTTCATATTATATGTGGTCTTCATCCCCAAAACATGTCAATACATATGCAAATATTTTATATTTTTTAATTAATTAGTTAATTAATTGGTTTCTGTGAATTGGTGTTTGGCTGCATATGTCTGAGTGAAGGTGTTGAATCCTCAGGATCTGGAGTTACTTACGGTTGTGAACTGCCATGTGGGTGCTGAGAATTCAACCCAGATCCTGTCAAAGAGACCACCAGTGCTCTTACCCAAAGACACATCATTCTATCCCCTTATAAAAAAATTTTAAACACTCAAATGAAAAATCTTATTGTTCACCATCCATGTAGTTCAAAGGAAACTCAATCTATAATCTATCCTTTCTAGTCCTACCTGGGCACCGAACTTGAATGCTGTTTGAAAGTCTGCCTTCTAAGCAGATTTTTGCGTAATTGCCTCTGGAGCCACTGATTCTTTCTCTGTCTCTGGGGCTAGACTCTGTTGTTTCTACCTTTCTAGTTTCAATCACACAGAATTAACTCTGGTTTTCTGTTTTTATTTTATTATTAATAAAAAGACAATCAAAACTTATGAATGAGAACATCATCCCATCTCAGTAATAAAAGGTGGAGAGTTATAGGTAGCAGGAGAATGAAGAGGTTGGTGTAGGGTATGGCTATGTTTAAACTGTATTGGAGTTTTTAATTGAAACATTCTCTAGAGGCGCCATTCCAGTTTATACAGGCTCTTCAGAAAAGGATTGAAAGTTACAAGACACAGATTAGCTGCTGACATTCTTCTAACTCTGCTCTACAACATGCTGATCAATGAGGCATGGAGATATAATTGGGTTCTAGACACATTTGTTGGAATATATTTGCCAGGTTTTTAAACACTACATAGAAGTTTTGAGTTTAAATCATCAGCAAATGAGGACTTTCTCTGAGATATCATTTTAATTTGTTTGTAGATTAATTTTAAAAGCATCAGCCATCCCACTCGAAACATTTTAAGGAAAAGCAAGAAGGAATAAATTACAATATAATTTGGCAGTAAAATATATTTATGAAAATATCCAGGGGTTCACTTACAGAATTCATCAGATTTACAATTTGTTTATAAAGTATTAAGTTGTCTGTTTGATCTCAGGGACCTAGTAAAATGTGCACCTGACCTTAGCAAGATGAACAAAATGGAAATGATTTGGAGCTAAGGTTCCTGGTTTCTCCAGTCCTAATCTTAGACACCTTTCAAGACTTTCAGATATGGATTTCCTCTCATAGAATGAGCCTTAAGTTAAACCACACATTGGTTGACTGCTCCCACCAATGACAGATTTTGCCTAGTCTTGTTTTGTCATGTTTTGTGGCTGTCTCTTAAATGCCTAGTCTTTTTTTGAAGGTAATCAGAGGGAAGGAGTAACAGATCTAGGAAAGAGAGGAGGTGGGATGAAGCTGGAATGAGAGAAAAGAGAGGAAAATGTGATCACTAGTACTGTATGAAAAAAATTCTACTTTTTAAATCTTTTATTAATTTCATTGAGCTATACATTTATCTCTGCTCCCCTCCCTCTCTCTCTCTCTTCTCTCCTTATACCTTCCCCATAGTCCCCATGCACCCAATTTAGTTAGGAGATATTTTCTTTTTCTATTTCCCATGTAGATTAGATCCATGTATATCTCTCTTAGAGTCCTCATTATTTTCTAGGTACCCTGGGACTGTGATTTATAGGCTGGTTTTTTTTAATTTATATCTAAAAGCCACTTATGAGCTTATGTTTGTCTTTCTGGGTCTGAGTTACCTCACTCAATATGATGTTTTCTAGATCCATCAATTTTCCTGAAAATCTCAAGATGTCATTATTTTTTTTCTACTCCAATGTGTAAATGTTCCACTGAAGAAGGATGCTTAAAAGAAATCCCACCTGGGTTAAAACCGGTCTCGCTGAACATAGTGGACAATGAGGACTACTGAGACCTCAAGAACAATGGCAATGGGTTTTTGATCCTACTGTACCTATTGGTTTCGTGGGAGACTAGGCAGTTTTGTGGATGCTCACCTTACTAGACCTGGATGGAGGCTGGTCCTTGGACTTCCCACAGGGCAGAGAACCCTGATTGCTCTTTGGGCTGAAGAGGGAGGGGGACTTGATTGGGGGAGGGGGAGGGAAAGGGGAGGCGGCGGTGGGGAAGAGACAGAAATCTTAAATAAATAAATAAATAAATAAATAAATAAATAAATAAATAAGAAAGAAATCCCACACTAGCTCAGAATTGAGAATAATACATGGTTATTTATTTAGGGGTAGACTCACAAATCAGAATCCTCTTCTGGAACATAGAACAGCAACCAAATCTATCAGCTGGAAAAGAGACCTGATGCAAACTTTACATCAGCATAAAAAGTATAAGCGGCCACACCCCAGTGGGCAGGGAACTTAAACACTTACTGGCTGTAGGATTTCCTACAGTACCTCTCCATTTTCAGAGGCAGGAAAAATTTCAAAAGTATCTTATCCTGTCTTGGCAAGATTTGACAGACCTGCTTATCCATTTCAGGAATCCATATACCTTGTCAATGGTTGAGGCATGGGTGGTTCCTTGCTCAAGGGCCAGTTTTTCCAAGAAGAGAATAAGCTCCAAGTGGAGGGTCTTCAATGCACAACATTCTTTCAGGAATATATCAGTTCTGGGGAAGTCCCCTCTGTGTGTTGTGATTACCATTAATGAATAAAGAAACTGCCTTGGCCTGTTGATGGGGTAGAACTTAGGTAGATGGGGAAAACTAAATAGAATGCTGGGGGCGAGGGAAGAAAGCAGAGTCAGAGAGAAGCCATGGAGCCATTGGAGACAGATACTGGGAATTTTACCCAGTAAGCCATAGCCATGTAGTGATATAAAGATTAATAGAGATGCGTTAATCTCTTATTGGATTAACTATATCCATAGTTAGAAGTTGGAACTAATGGGCCAAGCAGTGTATTAATTAATACAGTTTCTTTGTGGTTATTATGGTTATAGGCAGCCGGGACAAACAAGCAGCTTCTCCTTGCAACATACCACATTTTCCTGATCCATTCTTTGGTAGAGAGGCATTTCAGTTGTTTCCAAGTTCTGGCTATGACAAACAATGCTGCTACGAACATAGTTGAGGACATGTCCTTGTGGTACAATTGAGCATCCTTTGAGGATATAACCAAAAGTGGTATTGTTGGGTCTTCAGGAAGGTTGTTTCCAAATTTTCTGAAAAAATTCCATACTGATATCCAAAGGGGCTTTACCGGCTTACACTCCCACCAGCAATGCTCCTTTTATTCCAAATCCTCTCCAGTAGAAGTTGTCATCAGTGTTTTTGATCATGGCCATTCTTATAGGTATAAGGTGAAATCTTAGATTTGTTTTGATTTGATTATCTCTGATGGCTAAGGATGTTGAAGATTTCCTTAAATGTCTTTCAGCCATTTTAGATTCCTGTGTTGAGAGTTCTCTGTATAGGTCTGTACCCCATTTTTTATTGTATTACTTGTTATTTTGATGACAAATTTCTTGAGTTCTTTGTATATTTTGGAGAACAGATCTCTGTCTGATGTGGGGTTGGTGAAGATCTTTTCCCACTCTGTAGGCTTCCATTTTGGTTTTTGATCATGTCCTTTGCTTTACAGAGGCTTTTAAGTTTCAGAAGGTCCAATTTATTAATTGTTTCTCTCAGTGTCTATGTGTCTGGGGTTATATTTAGGAAGTGGACTCCTGCGCCAATGCATTCAAGTGTACTTCCCACTTTCTCTTCTATGAGGTTCAGTGGAGTTGGCTTTATGTTGAAGTCTTTGATCCACTTTGACTTGAGTTTTGTGTATGGTGATAGATATGGATCTATTTTCATTCTTCTACAGGTTGATATCCAGTTATACCAGCAATATTTATTGAATATGCTTTCTTTTATCCATTTTTTTTTTGCTTCTTTGTCTAAAATTGGGTGTTCATAGGTACGTGGATTAATATCCGGGTCTTTAATTTGGTTCCATTGTTATTCCTGTCAATTTATTTATGCCAATACCAGTATTGCAGTTCTGTAGTAGAGTTTTAAGTCAGGGATTGTAATGCCCCCAGAAGTTACTTTACTGTACAGGATTATTTTGACTATCCTGGGTTTTTTGCCCTTTCATATAAAATTGAGTACAGTTTTGAGAAATTTGTTGAAATTTGTATAAATATTGCATTGAATCTGTAGATTGCTTTTGGTAAGTTTGCCAGTTTTTCTATGTTAATTCTACCTACCCAGGAGCATGGGAGATTTTTCCATTTTTTGGTGTCCTCTTCAATTTCTTTCCTCAAAGATTTAAAGTTCTTGTCATACAGGTCTTCCATTTGTTTGGTTAGAGTTACTCTAAGATAGTTTATGCTGTTTATGGCTATTGTGAAGGGTGATATTTCTCTATTTTTCTTTCTCAACACATTTTCATCTGTGTAAAGGAGGGCTACTGATTTTGTTTTGAGTTAATATTGTATCCTGCTACATTATTGAAAGTGTTTATGAGTTGTAGAACTTCCTTGGTAGAATTTTTGGGGTCACTTATATAAACTAACATATCCTAAGCAAATAGTGATAATTTGACTTTTTCTTTTCCGATTTGTATCCCCTTGATGTCATATTGTTGTCTAATTGCTCTAGCTAGAACCCCAAGAACTATATTGAATAGATGTGGGGAGAGGGGACAACCTTGTATTGTTCTTGATTTCAGTGGGAAAACTTTGAATTTTTTTTCATTTAGTTTGATGTTGCCTGTTGGCTTGCTGTGTATTGCATTTATTATGTTTAGGTATGTTCTTTGTATCTCTATTCTTTCCAAGACCTTTATCATGGAGGCAAGCTATATTTTGTCCAAGACCTATTGAGATGATCATGTGGTTTTTATTTTTTAGTTTGTTTATATGGTGGACTACATTGTTAGATTTTAGTATGTTGAAGCATCCCTGGGATAAAATCGACTTTTTATCATGGTGGATAATTTTTCTGATGTGTTCTTGGATCCAATATGCCAGTAATTTATTTAATATTTTTGCAGTATTTTGCATTTTTTCAGAGCTCTCTGGTTTAGGTCTACTCCCTCAGAGGTCCCAGACTCGTGCCTGGACTTGCAGAGGTCTCAGGTTCCAACCTATTTTTTCAGCAGTAACTCTCTTGTACCTGCTCCTGCTCCAGTGGAGTTCACTGCCTCAGGCCTGATCCAGCAGAGGTCTCTGGTTTAGGCCTGTTTTTGTAGCAGTTCCCTGATCTGGGCCCACTTGTTTGGAGGTCCCTGGCTTGTGCTCTGTCCCTGCAGAGGTCTTTGATTCAGGTCTACTCCCTCAAGGATCTAGACTCACACCTGGGACTGCAGAGGTCTCAGGCTCCAGCCTACTCCCTCAGAGGTGGCTACCTTGTACCTTCTCTTGCTCCAATGTTGTGAGCTGCCTCCAAGAATCTATTTTAAACAAAAATTTCAAAAAAAAAACTTTGGGATATGATTTATTTTTCAATGTACCAAAACTTAAGTACTTGCTAAACCTCTTGAGATGTAAATCTCTCCTGGTGGTTTTGTCATCCCTATTGACAGAATAATCATAGTTTGCAATTTAAGGGCAACAAATACAGATTCTTCTTATAGACATGGAAAATGTGGGGACAAACAGCCTGTCTTTAATTTGAACCCTGCAGATTCTCAGAATCAGGACTTTGCCAGAAAATCACTATGAAAAGACTGATATTGAGCCAAAAAATGGATTTGATTTTGGCATAGAGACACAAATTTATTAATGATTAAGCATTTAGACACTTTATCAGCTCTAACCATAAATCATATGTGACCTACCTATGATATTTAAAAAAATAATTATATTCCTTTTGTCTTGAACTAAATGAGTGAAATGAATTTTGGAATATCACAATATACAATAATAGTAGTAGTAGATAAATCATAAATGTCATCAGTTTGAACAAAGTGTTATATTAAACTTTAGTAGTTTCTACAAATTTTCTCATTATATTCTTTAAAATATCAAAAGCAAATACTGGGATTATTGTTTGTTACAGATAGAAAAGAAAATCAAGGTGTTGTTAAGGAGACCCAGTTAGAAACCCTAACAGAGAATGTTAAAATGAAATAGATATCTTGTCTCCATGTTCTGTGTCCGTAAACATTAAAGTAAAACTTTTCAAGTGCCTTAATATCTGGTGTTTAAATAAATATAAGTTATGGAGGACTTGATATCAAAACAGTTTGAGTTAGTAATGGATGTATTAACTTGTTTTAAGTGAGTCTACCTAATACTCAACTGGAAAGAGACATGTAAATGGTAAAGATGATGTATTGTGTTAAATGGGTATGTGTATGGAATTGAATACAAAACAAAGTTTCAAAATAAAAAAAGTGTGAATAAAGTGGTGAAAATGTCTGGCAATCCTCAGAAGTTGCTAAAGCGCTTGAAAGTGGTGTTAGTAATGCATTCCTGAGATTACAAATAAATCACCTTAACTATAGAAGCTATCACGGGAACTCTAAGTGCCTCAGCAAAACATTATAATAATGAGAATCACTCTGATCACCTCTACAGTTGAAGCTGCAGTGGGATTTGAATGGCCACGATCCTCTGAGAATGGTCAACTGCAAAAGAACTTTCATTATATGAGATAGTATGTGGTGTATGAGCACGTGTGGGTGTGCACACATGTACTTATGAACCTATGGGTATGTATTTTGCATAAACAATTGAATGCTTACTGAGAAAAATATATTTCCTCAGTATAATCTATGAAGATGGCTAAAGCTGAAACTTCAGAAAGGACACTCTAGTCATTCATCTTCCTTCTTTGCTATAAGTTGCTAAAAATAAGTCAAAATTGAAAAAATTACAGATATTGCTTGGGAGGCCACAAAAATTGTATTTAAAACTAATGAAAGCAAATATTTCTTTTTCATTTTTTTAAATATGGTACAGTGTGATCTAGGCTAGCATAAAATTGGCTCAGACAATAAGCATATACCACCATGCAAAGACCTTAGTGATGTTAAGTAAATACTTGGCCTTCTATCCTTAAACCACCTCTCTAACCATACAAATTGTTTCTTAAATGCTTTATATACTCCAAATATACTGTGCTTGTACATACAGATGCCAAAATTGTCTCCAGGTTTATGGTTGATAATTGAATGAAGTTTCCTCAATGCTATATTTATACAGTGTGGCAAAGCTCTGATAGTATGAATACTAGCAAGTTCCAGATCTTATAATTTATTACTTAATTAATTATGTTCTCATCCGATCACACTTTCCCTTCCCCCTCTTCCTCCCAGTACCTTCCCAACCATCCGTTTTCCTTCTATTCCTCCTTCTTTCTCTTCAGAAAAGGACAGGCCTCTCATGTATATCAATCAGTCAGCCATAGCATATCAAGTGAATGTAAAATAGACACTTCCTCTCCTGTTAAGGTTTCATGAGGCAACCAATAGGAGGGCAGGGTCCAAAGCAGAGAACAGAGTCAGAGACAGCTCCTGCTCTCACTGTTAAAAATTGGGACCTCATGAAACTTAAAAGGCAGAAAACATCATTAATAGGACAAAATATCAGTCTACAGACTGGGAAAACATCTTCACCAATGCGCCATCTAACAGAGGGCTATTTCCAAAATAAGTAATTCAAGAAACTAGACCTCAACAAACCAAATAATCCAATTAAAAAGTGGGGTACAGATCTAAGCACAATTCTTAACAGCGGAATCTCTGATGGCCAAGAATCACTTAAAGAAATGCTCAACGTCTTAGTCATCAGGAAAATGCAAATCAAAACAACACTGAAATTCCATCATCATCAGAATGACTAAGGTAAAAAACACAAGTAAGAGTTCATGTTGGCTATGAAGATGATGTGGAGCATGGGCAACACTTCTCCATTGCTGGTAGGAGCTCAAACTTGTACAGCCACTTTGGAAATCAAAATGGTGATTTCTCAGAAAGTTAGGAATCAGTCTACCTCAAGACCCAGACATACCACTTCTGGGCATATACCAAAAAGATGTTCTACCATATCACATGGGGGTATGCTCAACTATGTTCATAGCATCTTCATTTGTAATATTCAGAAATGGAGATGACCTAATGTGCAGATCTAATGCTTTCAATAATTTAACTCTAGGGGCTGGATAGAGATGGCTTAGCAGTTAGGAGCACTTACAGCTTTTGGAGAGGACCAAGGTTCAGTTCTAAGCACCCACACGGTGACTCACAACCATATCACCTATATCTGTAGTTCCATGGATGGGCAGGAGAAAAGGATGGTATTTCAAGGATGTCAGAACAGGAAATGTATATTTGCAGTAGAATCTTAGAGGAGAAAAAGCACAAGAAATGATCAGAAATTGAAATTAAAAGATAATATCAGTGTTATTGAGACTTAACAGAAAAGAACAAAGCTATCTTCTTTGGCTGTAACATTATAGTTTCGTTTATTGATTTCTCCAGTGTTTATTTGAGGAGGTTTTAAACATTAATGGTGAATAATTTCAAAAGGACTACTGTCCCCCTGGACATGGAAGTAGAGAGAGAAAATAATTACCACACAGAAAAATAAAAAAAAAATGAGTGTAGATAGAGAATTACGCATACATTTAAATGCAGAAATAGATCGATCTGTTTCTGAACATACAAGAGATGATGGGGAACATCAGAGTTTCCTATGGAGAGTAAAGTGATGCCCCAGCGAGGGAAGGGAATGGCCTGGGGAAAGGATGTAGAAAATAAACTGTATTTCACCCCCATCAGGTTCAATGAGCTTTTGTATTCAAAGAGCCATACCTGTGATTATGTAAACCTACCTCCGGGATGAAGAAAATGTTCTGCCTACACTCTCAGAAGTAAAGGGTCCTAAAGTCTTTTAGAGCCTGCCTTTCCCGCAGCCATAAGCACACCTGTGAGCACTTGATGGACAGGTATGAATTATGGAAGTTCATAGTATTATGAAAACACAAATCCTTGCTTCTTTTGGCAGGATAATAGAATCAATTAAATCAACATTTTGAAGTATCAGAATCTTACTTACATAGCACTTCATAGTTCTCTCGCATGATCACCTTTGCACTATTTCCTCACCCCTGCCTACTTGAATATCTTTCCCCAACAAATTCCCTAGAAGTATCTTGAAAACACTTCCCTAATAAATTTACGGAACCTCACTGGTGAGTTTACTTAGAAGTGTTGGCAGAGGGAAATGCTTGAGTGTCCCACAAATTGGATCCAAGGAGCGTGACCTAAAGCACCGGGAGAAATCTCTCTGAGAAATGGTGTTTAGGCTGAGAAACCATCCACTTGTGGACCTGGGAAGAGTCCTTTGTAGGAACAACAAGTGCGAGAGGCAGAGGAGATAATAACATGGGGAGATAAACCATGTGGTTGGAACAGTTTGTGGGAGGGCAAGCCTGTGAGTTTGTGAAGATAGTAGTGTACAAATATAAACAGTCTCCAAGGGCTGAATTGAACCAGTAGGAAGAGATGTTCACTATTGCATCTAACTATTACTTTAAAATACATTTTTTCTGTATGTGTAGGAAACAGATACTTGTATATGTTTGCATTTTTTTTATGTATTCTGTCATTCCCAATGCAAGTGTGGGCCTGTGGAAGCTGATTTCAGCAAGGTTTATACTGCTTTGATAATAGGGTAAGACATAAGGGCATCACAGAACAATTGACAAGGTCATAGCTCATCTGTTTTAAGTACAGTTGCAAACCATCCCTTCCCCCACAAAAGACAGAGTGACACTCTCATACCCTCTACAAAGAAACTCCGTGTGCTCGAGGGGTTTGTTGCTAGTCTAGAATATATTCACATCAAAACTGTAATGGAAGTTTTCTTACGAAGAAGTTCTTCAGGAATTTGAGGCAGGTGATATTTTTTTTCCTGAAATCTTTGCTATCCCATTTCTTTGATCCTGCCAAGCCATATGGTTGCTGAACCTCATGTTCCTCATTCTCATCCAGCAGATACGTGTGTTGGTCTGAGGGCAGGACTGTTCAACACAAATCTTGGATCAGGGCTTCCCTAAGCACTCGGAAATCAACAAGTAAAGATTTTCTGAGCTTCTGGGCCTTTTTGAAACATTTACCCTTTTACTGCAAGGAATGGGGAAATGAGTGGCCGGAGGTTACACATGAGGGTAATTCTGAGTGTTCAGAACCGAAAGAGATGAGTTTTAAGAAAGGATGAAAACAAACAAACACAAATCATCTAAACTACTCTTTGGACTTTAGAATACTTTTCCCAAAACATATTTCCTTATGTTTTGATCTTTTTTAATAAAAAGATTTACATAAGAAAAAGCCCCAGGGGGAAAAAGGAACATGAATAATTTTGCATTGTTCCAATAACAAGGAGGAGCACCTAAGAGGTCTCATTTGTTGGCAATTTCGGTGCTTTTATTATAATTGTTAGGAATATAATGTGTTCTTACACTTCAGGAAACATGAAGAGTCAAATCATCTTATCGATGGTACCACATCACCTCTATTAACTTGAATATGAGTAAATTTGAGCGCAATTAGCCCTCTTTATGCTTATGTGGAAGAATCTCCTTGCAATTTTCTGAAAGATTTTACAACTATTTCTTCTCTAGAGAGTGTATGAGCTCATTTTAGATGTTTCATTTGTTAAATGTCAAAAGAAACAAACAAATTAATAAAAAGCCCTCTGAGTTAAAATACTCACATATTTATATTGTACTCACTTCATACATGAGTATAAAATAATACATTTTTGAAGTTTGTTTACAATATTAGCCCTGAAGATAGTTAGACGTAGTTGATATAAATATCCATACTGAGAATGGAAACATGGAGGCAGATAAATCCATTTTATATAAACAAATCTATAAGGACACTATATTTTGAAATTAGTCACTCATAAAGATATAGAACTATCTTGATTAGGCATAAAAACACAGTGTTATTGTATAAACTCTCCTTTGCTGGAAAATTTATTTGGTCCATGGTTGACTTAATTAGATAATTGTACTACCAGAGCAGAAAGATAGCTCCTTTTACACAGATTTAATTCCTGATTGTTTGTTTGTCATTATACATGCTGTTGTTTTCTTTGTTGTTATTGTTCATGGTATTGATGCTTTTATTATTAGTCCAGTTTTCAATAGAGCCACTAACTAGTCTGGAAATTACTATGTAGATCAAGCCGGGCTCAAACTCACAACAATCTGCACCATAAGTACTGATAATAAAAGCCTGTGCCACTATGTCTAGACTGATTTAATGCTAAAAGAAAGAGTTCATTTGGAACAGAGGCAAAATCATATGAAGATGATAGGAAAGATTTCTGAGCTTGGCAGATGTCTCATTTAGTCCTTGTGTTCTTCATAAACATATAATAGATAATGAAATAAATATATAATTCAATGAACAATAGCTGATATATGGCATCTTCCTAAGTGTGCAAGGTCGTATTTGTAATATCAGAAGGTATTTGTATTTTTTTTTTTAGAGACCCCAAGTCAGGAATTTGACAAAAAAGTGATCCTGGGGTTGGCAAAGTAAACTCCAAGTTTTTATGCTCCCTGGTGTTAAATTGACCTTGTGCCCTTATGGTTAGACTCAAATTAATTAAAGATAGTTTAAGAAGTTTACATGCACTAAGACTAAACAAAACTAAAGATATATGTGTGTAGATACTGACTTACATTCATAATTGTGTGATCATTATGTGAGTCTTACAAATAATACTTGTATAAATATTAACTTGGGTAGAGCACAAGGATAATTTAATGATTTTTTCTTTGTTTATTTTGTTACTGAACATACTACTTAAAGGTCACTTTGCCCCTGTCATTCTCTGCACTCCTCTCATAACACAAAGTCTTTCTGAGGTTCCTTCCTATGGAGACATTCGTTTCTTCATTCTTAGCATTTTTTTCTTTTACAATTTCATGTGTGTACACTCCATATTTTGATCCCTCTTTTGTCCAAACACTTTCACTTTTTTCCCACTCTCAGCTGTTTCACTCAGGAAGCATTCCTTATGTAGTAGTTTGAATCTTGTTCCAGTTCTGTCTTAGTTAGCGTTACTATTGCTGTGATAGACACTATGACCAAGACGCAAGTAGGGGAGGAAAGGATATATTTGGCTTACACTTCAGCATCGCTGTTCATCACTCAAGGAAATCAGGACAGGAACTCAACAAAGGCATGTTCCTGGAGGCCGGAACTGCTGCAGAGGCAATAGAGAGAAGCTGCTACTCGCTTGTTTCTTCTCATGGCTTGTCAGCCCACCTTCTTATAGAACGCAAGACTACCAGTTCAGGGTTAGCACCATAATCCTTGGTTTGGGACCACTCTCATTGATGATTAATAGAGAAAATGCCTTACATCTAGGTTTTATGGAAGCATTTCCTCAACTGATGTCCCTTCTTCTCTGATGACTCTAGCTTGTATCAAGTTGACACATAAAACCAGACAGTACAATCAACCCCTTGTCAGCCTGACACACAAACACATCACTATTAAGCCACAACCCTTTCTTTCTTTTTCCTCCTCAAGATTTCACAATAAAATCATAAATAATATCAAAAGTCTCACAGTATTTACAAATTCGAACACATTAAAGTTCTAGTCTCTCTAAAATATCCACTCTCTGTAAAATTTCAAAATTTCTTTTAAAAGTTCAAGTCTTTGAAGCTCTGGGTCCTTGAAAAAATGAAATTAAATACCGTCTTCAAGAGGGAAGAACCAGGGCAACAACACATTCTGAACTAAGCAAAACCAAACTCCAATAGTATAAAAAACTCAGTGTCCAGTAATCTTGGATTTCACTTACAGTTTTCTGGACTCCCGCAAAGAACTATGGTCACTACTCCAGCTCTGTGGAGTTCACACAACTTGTCTTCTAGGCTTTGACTGGCTTCATTTCCCTACTGTCGCTGTTCTTCATGGTCAGCCTAGGGCATTGGCATCTCCAAAATGCTGGGGTCTTCTTTCGCAGCTTTCATCAGTTGTTTCTCATAGGCTTCTCCATGGTGCCATGGTCTCAACTTCTTTGCACGACTCCTTCAATCCTGGGCCTTCAACTGTCACCGAGGTTGCACCTGAACCAAAGGCCTCTCCCGGCCTCTCACAGTGCTGAGCCACAGCTGCTCTCCATGACCTGTTCATGCCTTCAGAATGAGTACCACCTGGGTGATGCTTACATATTACCAAGCCCTTTGGACAGCAAGAGGTACAACCTTGGCCACCTGTGGAAAACAGCTTCTCTGTCCTCTCAGGAAACCCTTCCAAGAAGATTTCATCTCAACCAATGATTCTGGTCTCTTTTTTTAAATCATTTTTTAATTAACTTATTTTGTGAAACAACCTTTTTTTTTTTTCATTTTACATACCTATCCCAGTCCCACTCCCTTCTCTCCTCACTCTCTCGCCCACCTTCCTCTACCCCTCCCATCATACACTACACAGAGAGGGGAAGGCTTCCCATGGGAAGTCCACAAAGTCTGACACATCACTCTGAAACAAGATCAAGGCCCTCCTCTCTATATTTAAACTGAGCAAAGCATCCCTCCAAAATAAATGAGTTCCAAAAAGTCAGCTCAAACACTAGGGATAAATTCTGGTCCTACTGTCAGTGGCCTCAAAGACTGCCACAATCACAATTTGTCACTCACATTGAGAAGAGAGTCTAGGCACCCACTAGCTCAAATCAGTTATTTCTATGGACATGCCCATCATGGTTTTGACTCCGTTGCTCATATTATCATTCATATCTTTCTTCGGCTCAGTCCAGTGCTTAGCTGTGGATCTCTGTATCTGCTACCATCAGTTGCTGGATGAAGGTTCAGTGATGAGAATTCAATAAACACTTGTTGATAAAGCTTATGATACACGTTTATGGCAGCATGTAGCTTATATGTGGTTTTCTAGTTTCTCATTGGATGGAAGACTACACAACACAGCAGTATTTAAAGAAATCTTCAAGGTCGTTTCCAACTTTTATTTTTAAAAGGGGAAACTTGGGTCCATATTGACCAATGATTTAAAAGTGTATGTGTTGTTGCTACAAGAAATGTAAAAAGCATCAAGGTCATATCAGGCAGAGGTCACATTACATAGGTCACTCATTCTGAAATCAAGTTTTCCATTGGAAAATTTTGAAAATGTAATACGAAAAAATTCAGTCACTGCAGAGTTTAGAAGAAACATGAGCGAAAACAAGTAATTGACTAACCCTTGAGCCCAGTCATTATTCCTCATCACATAAGGACTTTTTCTATTTATATCATTTACATTCTAGTCTTACAATAATTTTTCCATGTAAGAGTTGCTTTGGAAAAACAAGTGTGGCTGAGATTAGCTTTTGTAATCTTCAGCCATGGCTAGCTTGTGTTTTTCTCAACTGTTAATGTTTTCATTTATATCACCAGAAGAGATTGTTCTCTAAAAAGGCAAGGACCATCCATATGGTTCTAATTAAACAAGAAAGCAAAGCATTTCCAGCTTGTGCCTGTTAAAGGGTCACCAGGAAGACAAATTTACATGTGAAAAATCAAGTGCTACCTATTAAAATCATTCAGTCAAATCTTAAGAATACTTAAACTGTGGAGATACAATGAGAATGTAAAAGAGATCTATTGCCTGCTCCTGTGGAATAGGCCCATGAAAGAGGAGAAGACAGTGAATAATAGCAATAATAAGTGAATGGAGACAAATTGAGACCTGGGATTAGTAATAATAACATAGTGAGATACTCAATGAGCCCAGAGAGTAAAACTAAAACAGGAAAGAAGGAAAGAAGAAAGGAAGGGAGAAAGGAAAAAAAAGAAAGGAAGGAAGAAGGAAGGAAGGAAGCAAGGAAGGAAGGAAGCAAGGAAGGAAGGAAAGAAGGAAGAAAGGAAGGAAGGAAGGAAGGAAGGAAGGAAGGAAGGAAAGAAGGAAGGAAGGAAGGAAAAAAACGAAGGAAGAAAGGAGCCATGCCTTACTCTTTTATTTTGTTAGTTATATCCAAAATGCATTACAGAAAAGTAACACTAAAGGTAAAATCTAAATGAAGGATAAAAGTTAATTTGGGATGTGCATATGCTAGAGTTGACTTAGCTTATAACATTAGCATAAAAATAGATGGATCTCTGTTTTGCATCAAAAATGAAATCAATTCTTTTAATAAGAAAGAATAGTAAGTATTTGTATGGAGACTTCCAACCTGTTGTTTAACTTGCATGCTGAGTTAATGGAATTGCTTTCAAATCAATATCCTTGCAATGTTTCTTGGTGCATATGTTCAGCAAGAGGCACTCAAGGTTCCTCTCATCTCCAACGAGATACTGCAGAAGTCAAATCAGATGATGCAGAGGAAAAACATTAAAAAGTGCAAGGTAGAAAGAGAAGAAATGTAACACCATTCTCTATTCTGCAAGTATAATGTATAGTCAGAAAGCAATGTTCTATTTAACCAAAATAGACATTCTGAACAATGTATGCCCTCCAATGCCTGAAATTGCATACATGGTACCGCTAACATTTAAAAATCATTTGAATGCTTTTTAATCCATAATATAAGAGATTAAAATTAATAGTTGTAGTGTAAAGAGAAGAATGTGTTTACAAGTATCTATGTTATGTCTCTTGCTGAAAGTTCTTCTTGAAATCAATACATAAATTACTTATTGGCCTGAGAAAAAGAGAGCATCATTAAAAAAAGACCTAACTCATTAGACTGGACTTCTAGGTGAAGGACATGCCTTTTGTGGGCAGAGTGCTGGTCAGAAAGATCATGGGAAGACCTGTGAGATGAGTAGGGTTAACCAAAAACATGTTCATTCATACATATTGAAGATAAACATTCTTATAAAAGCATCATGCTATTTTAAAATGACTAATATTAAGAGCTAAGACATTCATAGTTTAGTTGAAGACAAAAGAAGTGATTCTAGTGGAAGCTGTTGCTTTATATTGTGTTTAAAGGGAAGATTCATTTATTGAAATGCTTCTCCCCAAAATAGAGCCAATCACATAAATGGCAGCTGAATAAGAGACTTATATTTGGTAAGCATAAATTCACACTAAATGCCATGTCCCTAATAACCACTTTAGTTGTTATTCTTGTTTGCCCTAGAAATACTAATGCAGTGGTAATAAGAAAGCACACTTATTTTCCACCAAATTTAGAATTTTAGTAATTGAAACACAGATGCAGTGGATTTGACAGGAAATTACTTTGGTATTAAGTGCCTTGCTGGTGTTAGATATGCACAATTACTCAGTGTGGACATAGTGCTCACATCACTGGCAATGCGATTTCATCACAACTGCAATCTCTCTCTCTCTCTCTCTCTCTCTCTCTCTCTCTCTCTCCCCCCCCCCCGTGTGTGTGTCTGTGTGTGTGTGTGTGTGTGTGTGTGCAGGTATCCANTGTGTGTCTGTGCCTCCCTCTATCTATTTCTCACATAAATCCAGAGACCATAAAAATATGGCTAAAAATGGAAGTGAAATATTTATGTAGAATTACAATTTGAACTGTATTTGAATGACCTTCACAGTTTATATAATGAAGTTCTCCCACTAATTTTCACTAATTACTAAAGAACACATTTACCTTTCTAGTATCAGTCAAATTTACCCTCTAATATTCATAACTATAAAATGTCTCTTTAAGAATCTAAATTGCTATTCTCTTTTAGTTAAAGAGAAGGAAACACGGATTGAAAAACATCAGTATTTTTCATGCGTGTATACAAACTCACATGTTGCCTAACCGATTAGTGAGTCAAGTTTAACCTTTCTTTTGTTTTATTATATATATATACATATATTTATAAAATATTTATATATATAATCAATCTGAATGTAAATACAACTCTTTGATTTATTTAAAGAAATGGAGAAATGGTTAATGGGACTCAATTCTTAGACAGTACAGACTATAATAAGCTTGGTATTAGGCACACTCTTCTAGGAAGATGGAAAATGATCTAGCTCAAATGACAATTTTGACATAGTGTGAGGAGGAGATTTTTAGAGAAGAACCTTCAATGAGATGAGAAATTTGTTGGATAGATGTCTTAGCTATAGTTTCTATTGATGTAAAGAGACGCCATGACAACTCTTACAATGAAGATATTTAATTGGCATGGCTCATTAACAGTTCAGGGTTTCAGTCCGTTACCATCATGACAGAAGCATAGAAATGGGCAGGCAGGTGTGGTGCTGGAGCCGAGAGTGCTACACCTTGCAGGCAACAGGAAGTCAACTATGACACTGAATGAAGCTTAAACAAAAGAATTCGCAAAGCCCCACAGTGACACACTTCCTCCAACAAGGCCATACGCCTAAGAGTGCATCTCCCTTAGTGATTATGAGGCCACATACATTCAAACTATCACAATAGAGTACGTTGTAGTCATGGTTTTCTCTAGAGTGGAAATAGCTGCATGATGAACCACAGGTCAAAATGCTTGGCACATTTTGAGATACTGAATGAAATCTCCAAGGCAAATGTTAGGATTAAATGAAAACAGATTTGAAATAAAGTACAGAGAGTAAGTACTCACCAGGTCAACATTCATGTTAAGGATTTTGATCTATAACCTATAAAAACAAACATAAACTCTTTAAAGGTTTCTATTCATAGAAGTGGTATAGGCAGGTGTGCCTTTTTAAATGATTATTCTATCTGCTCTGTGGAAGACAGATTGCAGACCATAGAAATGATTTCAGAATCTCCAGAGTTATTAAGAACCGCGCCAGAAAGAGTATCCTGTGTTAGAGATGAAATAGGAGGCACAGAGAAGAGAATGGATGCTCACTCTACTGTTTATGTAAAATCCATGGGAATTTTTGACAGCTAAGATAAAGAGATGTCATGAGACCTAGCTTTCCAAATTTGCTTACATCAACAGGGGAAGAATTGTGTGCAGAATGTCCCAGGCTTGTGGTGGCTCTATTATAACCAGTGAGTGGTGTCAATACAAATATGTCAAACGATTTGATAACATAATAGATTTTAGAGAAGAAACTGAGCATAAAATAAAAGATTTCAACAACTAATGGGTAAGTAAAATTATGGGCATAAGTGAATTTAAGAAAAATAAAAGCAGAATGTGTTATCTAGATTATGCTCTATGATAGCTTTTAAAACATTTAACAAAGTTTTAATAATTTATTGTTATTACTATTATTATTACATCACAAAGCAGTTTCTCCTCCCTCTTCTTCTCTGAGTGCCCCCCCCCCATCCACTCCTCCTCTGTTTCTATTAGAAAAGGGCAGGCCTCCCATGGATATCAACCTAACTTGTCATTTCAACTTGCAGTGAGACTTGGCACCTCTCCTCATCTGAAGGATGGACAAGGCAAACCAGTATGAGGAATAAGGTCCAGGAAAAGAGTCAGAGATCACCCCTAGTCCCACTGTTAAGAGTCCTACAAGAAGACCAAGCTATACAATTGTAGCATATACGTAGAGAACCTGCCTAGGTCAGTCCCATGAGGATACCCTGGTTGTTGGTTCAGTATCTGTGAGCCCCTATGAGCCCAGGTTAGTTAATTCTATGGGCTTTCTTGTGGTATCCCGTACTCTCTGGCTCCTACAATTCTTCCCCCCATCTTTTCTGCAGGACACCCCAAGCTCCAACTAATATTTGGCTGTGGCTCTCTCCATATTTTTCTATCAGATGCTGGAGGAAGCCTCTCTGATGGCAATGGAAACTCGGCTAGGCAACAATCTGTGATTATTAGGTATCATAACATTGACATTTTATTTGCCAGTCATATTTTATTCTATTTTGGGACTATGATCTCTCCAGCCTCTGGACCCTGGTGTTCTAGGTAGTGTCAGGGGTTGGCTACCTCTTGTGGCCTGGATCTCAAGCTGGACAAGTCATTGGTTGGCCACTTCCACTTTTACCCCAGCATAGGAGGGATCAGGTGGGGGTGTGGTTCGGATATACTACTCGAAGAGAAAATGGAGAAAGGGGGTATTTTGTTGAGAGGTAAAAACCTAATGTAGTATAAACTCCCAGGAATCTACAAAGGTTACCCTAGCTAAGAATCCTGAAAATAGGAGATAAGTAGCCTGCACTGGCCATCTCCTGTAACCAGACAAGACGTCCAGTGGAAGGACTGGAACACCAACCCAGCCACATAACCTTCAACCAACAATTTGTTCTGTTTAGCAACAAATTTCCACTTGACATTTGTGTTTTCTTCATATGTATATTCATTTGTGGGTAGGGACATGTGGGTCCACGAGTGTCCTTTCTTCTACTTTAAACTTGATGGTTGTTTGAGATATCCAGTTTAAGTTTTGTTTTTTGTTTGTTTGTTTTTTTTGTTTTTCAGGGAACCAGGTTGTCGGAGGCTTCACTGACCTGTAATTCAGAACAACTCAAATTGGAAAGATAAAATTTCCCTCCAGGAAACAGTTAATAATACCAGATGATACTTTTATGATACTTTTTTTGTTTGTTTGTTTGTTTGTTTGTTTGTTTTTTTTTTCGAGACAGGGTTTCTCTGTGGTTTTGGAGCCTGTCCTGGAACTAGCTCTGTAGACCAGGCTGGTCTCGAACTCACAGAGATCCGCCTGCCTCTGCCTCCCAAGTGCTGGGATTAAAGGCGTGCGCCACCACCGCCCGGCTTCAGATGATACTTTTATATTCCCAACGAGTGAAAGCCATACAGGGCTCTCATGGGTAGTGGTGAGAGACAAAGTTACCATGGGAGAGCACTCACTTTTCACCCCATGTTCCCTCAGAAGCATCTGGTTTTCTATGTCACAAGCATAAAGGTTGAGAATCCCATCTTTTATGTGCTCCAGGGGCACACAGATTGATCTCCTAACAAAGACAAATTGACCGCTCTTCCGTGCTTCATTTGAGAATAATACAAATACTTCTATTGCTTCTGTCCACAGCTGTCATTGCTGTTACCCACTGTCTTAATTACTTTTCCTATTCTCACGGCAAAACACCTCCATGAACGTAACTTAAGAGAGAAAGCAAATGCAACTTCAGAGAGTCATGTGGCTCACGGTTCGCGGCTGCTGTCCTGTCTTTACGCCTCGGAGAAATCGGAGCACTGGGAGCTTGCTGCAGGTGGCTACGTGGTAACTGCAGTCAGGAGAGCTGAGAAAGGTGAGAGAAGGAGCCATGATGCTGAACTGCCTTCCATCCTTTATACAGTACAGCATCCCAGCTGGTGCAAGGGCTGCAGTTACAGTTGAGTAGCTCTTCCCATCGCCAGTAATGATATCAAGATAATCTTTCCCGGCATGCCCGGACATTCATTTCCAAGTGATTCTTTTTTTTTTCTTCTGTCAAGTTGACAATAAACACACAGCCTGCCTAAGTCCAAAGCTGGGAAGAGGAACAGTTGATGCATTCTGTGAGTTCCATTCTACTCTTTTGGTTAAAAAGCAGTATATCCATTTAACTGTACTGTGGCATTGGAGACACACCATTTTCCTGTGGAACTAAAATGGCAGAAGAGAGGGCATAAGCGTGTTTGACATCTACCCAAATGCCGAGAGGAAAACTGTGAGTCAGCTGCGACTTCTGGCTGAATCTAACATTCACATTGAGGTACTCAGTGAAACCTAGCAAAAGGCAATATATTAACTTTCCAATGTAATTTCCTCAGATAAGTGGGAAAATGGAATTCATTATACTTGAGAATTGAATATTAATGGTAATTAAAGAATTTGGCAGCTCTTTTATTCTTAGCATTAGCTGGGACCATTCCAGTATTCACCAAATGTAGCAGTTTTTCTGGTTTCCAAGTCATGTCTTCAAGTGGAACAAGTCACTGGGAAACTGTCTGTGTTATTTTTAATTCCACAAGATTCTCAACTTCTAATGTAAGGAAATAAAATAATTTGTTAAGAAGCCATAATATAGTATAGTTCATCATCCAGTTGTCCCCTTTCCCAGAAGACATTTATGTTTTTCAAATGAAGACCACAATTATTGAAGTGTAAGACAACTGTCGTTGAAATGCTACTGGGAAATTGTCAAGCAAACAAACTCTAAGGTCCTGGGATGCAGTTCTGTCTGTCAGTAGCATGTCCCTTGCCTTTAGTATTTTATTCTTTAAAGGGACTATAACGTCAAGAAGTGAAAATGATCCATTTTTGTAAAATTCTTAGCACCCCTAGCATATAAAGAACAACTAGATCAAGACTATTATTGGTCCTGGTGTTTTGTCATTACCTTTAGATTTAACCATTCAATCAAGACAGAATAATGCATAGCAACAAGAATGGTTTCCTTTTGTCACTGGATGTGATATTGAAACTTTTCTACCTATAGTGGGAAATGGGTACTTGATCTGTCCTTTGTATAGCTATTTTATTATGCTCAGCTATCAGTCAGTATCCACAAAAGTAACAGAAACCACAAGAATGACTTACATTTTGTAATGATGTGATGAATTTGGCTGACTATGAAAAGACAGTGAAGAACAGAAGAAGAACAAAGTAAGGCCTAAAATAAGTACAGACTGAATAAAATTCAAGAAAAATGGAAAGTTCAGAAGTCAACCAGCTTGTCATCATCCAAGACTGATATGTATTTCTCACTGTAGATAGAAATCTTTTAGACCACTGGTGCCATGCCACAGGAAAGGCATAAGTCAGATACTGGGTGAAGTCAACAAACTTCAATTATCTACACTATTCAAGGAGAAATAATGGATAGCAGAAACAGAGAGAAATTATGCCAGGATCTACTCTTTCATTGCCACCAACCACAGAATCTAAGCAATATCAAAAGAGACATGTATATAGGGTATAGTTTCAGGAGGAATACCGACATTGCGAATAACAGGAGGAGCTAGCTATAGCAGCTTTCCAGAGATGATTGTGCACAGTTTATCAGTTCCAAAATTAGTGTCATCATGTAGATAGCATGAAATTGACCATAATAGTAAGGTCTAAACCACAGAAACCAGGAAGCATTATAATTCAATGTTGTTTCCAATAAGAGCAACTTTGATTTATTTGTAACTCTAAAGTTGTCAGTTCTACAACTGAGATGGAAGTAACTTCTACTTTTCAAGAACTTCTGAATAAAATGATAAATTCAAAGATGTATTATAACCCCTGTTTATAACAAGGGATTGTTTTGCCTAATAATCTGGTTGGCATTATCAGTCAATTAATGAACTCCTTAAAGAATGTAACTTATTCAAATACTGACAGTACATAGTTTACTGAGTCAATCTCCCAAATAATCTGAATAAAAGCTCTCTACAGACTTCATGTTTCTCAAAATACACAGTTGGTGAGAACATGATTGCAAACTTTATATGCTTTGGTAACTTAAAATATGTTAAGTCCCTTAGTGTCAGTAAATCCCGGTACTGCACAAGTGATGGATGAAGGTCATCCCATCTTTCGAGGTCTACATAGCTAGGGTTACATTGTGGCATAGGGATCATTTTAACTTGGACTCCTATGAACTAACATTAAATCATTCTCCCCAAGCTTTAAAGCAAGAGGACAAACTTCTCAAACCATTTAAGATTTTTATTGGCATTTTTTTTTCTGAAAACAAGTGACTTGCTATCTCTACTAGCCGGCATGTGAAATGTTGAAGGAATTAAAAAAAAAAAAAAGCCATGAAACATACACTACACCTTTTCCCCCATGCATACATAGTTGTTGTGCTGTTTCTATTCACAAGTCTACCTGAATCTCCTGGTACCTTTGAAGAAGAACAATTCCACTTTGGGGAAAAAAACAAAGGAGTGCCAAAGTAGTTACAAAAGCAATTTCTAGATGGTGTTGATCAAAGGGGTTATTTAACTATATAAGATTACAAAAATCAAGTTGAGCAGAGACATGGACTCAAATGACTATGGAAACATTTATTTTTCTCAACTGTTGAGTGTTTTACGAAGTGAATAAATTCTTCAAGACCTATCTTTGTGAATTCCCCACAAAAAATAGAATATAATGTGAACTTATAAGATAAAATAAAACTTTCCTTTCCTAAGGCATTAACCTGGCTATTTCCTCACAACAGAAAAGAAACATAAAATATATATTTGCCAAAACATTGGAGTTTAGATATTTAATTTATTCCTTCTTTTAACTTCATAGGTAGAATACACATTGCCTACGTTCAGAAAAAAAAATTGTGGGAGATGTTGTTCAAAATTCCACGAATGATAAGAAATTGTGTGATTTAACATGTCATATGTTCATCAAAGGAACCCTGCTTCTGAATCATATTCCTGCTCAGCACATGCCTTTTATATCCTTCAACCCAGAGGTTTATTGTTTTTAACATCCACCTTGATACCTCCTTAACATGATTTCTAACATTTTTTACTGTCTTTCTTTGTAAAGCACTTTATGTATTTGTCTGTTAGTAAACATATTTTTGAGGACCTCTTTCATTGTAGAATGAAGCAAACTCTATTATGGTCTGTTTTCTTTGTGGGAAGAGTGAAGGGATGTTGTTCACACATTAATGGTTTGTCTCTGGTATAGTAGGGGCTAAGTTTAATATAATACATCATTTGTACAGCTATAAAGCAACTACAGTCTAGTGTCAAAAAGCTTACAGACCAGAAAGTAGGAACCAAAACAGATTGTCTCAGTACAACACAGAGGGAAGACTAGAGCTACAGTAGTGGGTGAATGCTGGTAGCAAAAGGAGACTTTGCTTGCTGTTTCTGAGCATTCACTCTTCATCTAATATACGTACTGCCTGTCAGAAACCTTGTAGTCCATGTCAATTATAAAAGTTTAAGTTTACCTGTATTGACTTATAAGTAATCTTCCTCATGGGTTATGCTGAATATATATATATATGTTCACATATATAGTCATATATATTCATATATGTATTCATATATACGATATATATAACCTCATAAAAGAAGGACATAGGGTAAGTCATAGGACCTTCATATGAGATTCACACTTCTCTCAACGATTTGTACACAAATTTTAATTGCATGTTTCTGAAAGTCTTAACAGGTATCATAGTACACTTGGGAAGGCTAATTAAGTGTAACTCCATCAATGCAAGCATGGGGTTGTCATCATCCATGCTACGGCAGCTTTGGGGGTCACTCACAATCATTTGAACAACTTCTAATTTATGCTCTAAAAGGAGCCCAGGAAATTTAATGGCTCATTAGGTTGAATTTTGGTGAATTCTTGCTTTGTCTTATCTTGGGTCCTTGGAAGAAGAGACTAGATATTGTTTACATATCCCCAGACAAGAAATTCCTACAGTTGATACATATTAAGACACAAAGCAAGTCTCAACAAATATACAGAAAACAAAATAATAATCTGCTGGCATCTGATTGCAATGGGATAAACACAGATATCAACAACAATGGAAAATACAGAAATTCAGAGATTAAACAGCACAAAATTGAATGATGTATGGGTCATTGAGGAAATCAAGAAGGAAATTTAAAAACTATTACTGTAATTGAATAAAAATGAAAACAAAACACAACAAAAATTACAAGACATAATGAAAGCAGCCCTAAATGAAAAGTTTATGGTGTCAATGCATACACAAAAAGTTTGGAGCAATCTCAAATAAACAGATGAATGATATACTGTTAGCCCTTGGAAAAACAAGAACAGATCAGAACTGTATGATAAAAGGTCAATGATTCTGTTTCAAAGAGTATTCCAATTTCCTTAATGTATGAGTTAGATAACTACTGTATAGATGCTAAGTCCTCTTATTTTTACTTTTTATTAAACTTTAAGCTAAAAGTAGTTCTGAGGTTCATTCCTTTAGCATTACAGTGACAGTACAGTCCTGTGACAGAACATATGGCTTACAAATTATAAAGTACTCATCATTTGTTCCCTTTGGGAGTAACTGCAGTGGTCTCTGATCTAAAGATGCTTATGATCTTGCTAGTAATAACCTAGACATTACCATCCAAGCCATTCAGCCAATTGTTCCCTCACACTGCCAAAAAGCTACCAGGAAATTAGAGAGTAGCAGGTACTACTCTCTCTTTCTACAAAATAAGGACATGAATATAATACTGAAGTTTCCTAGAGAAAAATCAACAGGGTAGCCAGTTCTTTAAAAGAAAAGAAGCAAACAAATATATACAAAACCTTGAAAAAAATTATCAGTCTTACACAGCTAGCTATACTTAAGAGTTTAGGTGGAAATAATTGTTTACATTTTTCTAAAATCTGATCTTTCTCATCAGACTAAGACATTACCTGGGAAAAGGTAAAAAAAAAAAGAAATTCTGAAATAGGATTGTTGGAAAATTGTCTAGCTAAAAATATTTGCTGTTCTCCCAGAGGTACTCAGTTTTCAGGACCCACACCTTTGGGCTCTGAATCTCCTACGATTCCAGCTATTGAGTGTCTGATACTTTCCTGTGGCATTCAGAGTCACTTGCACTGATATAACACCCCCCCCACACCCCACAATACACACAAACAATAATACATACTCACAACACACACGCACACACATAACACATACAACACACATATAAACACCACACCACACACACATACACATGAACACATACACACAAACAAAAATATGTCTTTATGGAAAGAATCTTTGAAAAACCTAAGAAAGCAACTACAGGTAGCAGTACCAGTAAAGATAAAACCTTTGGAACAATCCTATCTGGTATTACTGGAAATAAATATAAAAGTATTTATGTTTTGTAGAAACAAAACTGATTTGTTATACAGAAACAGCAGACTAATTTAATTTACATGTCAAAATTTACTTCACACTTTATTCCTTAGGATTCTCCATTAACAAGAGACAGCATATAAATAGAAAAACAATACTTTGGGTTTGTAAACAGTCCTCTAATTCAACTGATTCATTCCAGGATTACTTATATACAGTAAGTCATTAGAGTTCTATTGATTTCCTAGGTTCAGATGCACAGCAAAACTTCTTTAAGCTTAAAATAGAAAATGAAGACACATAGCCTTTTTATGCATACTGACACAGATTCAAATCTTAGGTCTACTACTCCCTAGTATTTAACTAAACCAAGCTAGTTAATTACCCCCATTCGATGTATAGACTTGCAATATAGGATTTCAATGGGGCCTTAAATTTTAAAATGTGAAAAATGTGAATAAAAAATATATGAGACCCAAAAAAGAGGAACATGGGATGTACTCACTCATATTTGGTTTCTAGCCATAAATAAAGGACATTGAGCCTATAATTCAGGTTCTTAGAGAAGCTAAATAAGAAGGAGAACCCAAAGAAAAACCTATAGGCATCCTTCTGAATATTAACCTTCATCAGGC
>NW_026067927.1:8212624-8238043 GCF_014885135.2 Alexandromys fortis | reverse complement strand
CAGCTGGCCTGGGTCTGAAAAAGCCTGGGTTAAAACAGGTCTCGCTGAACATTGCGGACAATGAGGACTACTGAGACCTCAAGAACAATGGCAATGTGTTTTTGATCCTACTGTACCTATTGGTTTCGGGGCGCCTAGGCAGTTTGGATGCTCACCTTACTAGACCTGGATGGAGGTGGGTAGTCCTTGGACTTCCCACAGGGCAGGGAACCCTGATTGCTCTTTGGGCTGACGAGGGAGGGGGACTTGATTGGGGGAAGGGGAGGGAAAGGGGAGGTGGCGGTGGGGAAGAGACAAATCTTAAATAAATAACTAAATAAATAAATAAATAAATAAATAAATAAATAAATAAAATATATGTGAGAACTATTAAAGTTCTACATAATTATACATTTTGATTATCTGGTAGCAGAAGAAGCCAAGAAGTTCTGTATCCTAGAAAGCCTAGCCATTCTTTACTATACTGAGAGTCCATTAACCTCTAACTAAAATATAAAATCAGTTGACATTAAAGAAAATTGTACCTAATTGTTATTGCAGCAGCTTCTAACTACTCACTTTTTACACTGATAAACATTTCTGTCCCTGTGAAAAATCCCTGCCCACCGTCTTTGGGCCTGCAGATTCTATCCATAGGCTTTCAGCAGAATCTTCTGTTTCAGGCTGCAGCAGTGTCAAGGTCAAAGGTCCTGCCTCTCAAGAGGCCACAGTCAATTGCCTGTTTAAGCAGGGCCAGCTCCCTTCAGGCTCAGAAAAGAAATTTCTAGAAGTTCAAATGGGAAGAGAGATCTAATTTTGATGAGGTTAGAATGGAGGATGAATCTAACCATCCCAAGCACTTCATTTAACAAATAGTAGAATGAAAGCCTCTTGATGGAAACAGTGACTGCAGAGGCAGACTGGATTAAATCAATTAAATTCGGATTACATCAATACATTGTAAATTTTTGCTTCATTTTATGAAGTAAATACTTGAATGAGGGCATGTAAGTCAATGGCAATTAGATTTGAGTGACCACCTATGCACTGTTGACTTCAACCTTGGAAAGTGGGATTTTCTCTCTAAATTAATTTCTTTGGGTCCTTTTATGTTTGCTGGGATTTTTGTTTGCTTGTTTATTTCACTTTGTTTCATCTGAAATGAGATTGTGATGAACTCGCTTTCTCTTAGATTATTAGGTCAAGTAACCAAATATGTATGTGCTATTTGACTCTTTGTTATTAAAATAAAATACCTGAAGCACAAACATAACAAAAATGATTTATTTTGGCTAATGATTCTGGAAGTTTTCGTTTATACTCAGTTGTTCCTCCTGTGTTTGGCCTTGTGAATAGCTATGCCATGGTGTAAGGAGTAAGCCATAGAACCCTATCACCCCCCTCTGTCAGGAGATAAAAAGATGGAGCTCGAATCCCAATATCACTGATATCGCACATTTCTGCACAAATAGAAGACTGTCATTTATGTAAAATACCTTAAAATTTCAACACCCATTTGTAGCACCATAAGCTGGACCAAACCTTTGACCCATGGATTTCCTTAAGCATGGGGAGGATTAAATAATTGATTGTTACCTACAGACATCATGAAAAAGGGCATCAAGATTCAATTATCATCCTTTTATATCTGAAACTTTCAAATAAATT
Organism: Alexandromys fortis; assembly: GCF_014885135.2. Classification (NCBI taxonomy): domain Eukaryota; kingdom Metazoa; phylum Chordata; class Mammalia; order Rodentia; family Cricetidae; genus Alexandromys; species Alexandromys fortis. Next base: position 8,236,396 of record NW_026067927.1, on the reverse strand, counting down.
CAGTTTTCATTTGTTATAATTGACTTTATTAATGTTTTTATATCTTTAAGTGGCCTTTGCAGTCTAGAAATCTTTACAGAGGCCTTTCTTTCAAGTATAGCAATGTGGCACCTGTGTTCCAGGAACTCCTACCTGTTAGATATCCTACACTCATCAAAAAGCAATCATTGTTGTACTTGCAATTCCCATTTGATTCTGTCTTGCTATTTGACCTTTTTCAAAAATGTACATCTATTTCAGTCTTTGGATTTAGTCACTTTATGCCCTTGCTGACTGACTGCCTAGCTGCAATTACTGAAAATATGCAATCACATTACTGCAAACACCAATATCTGTGCCCAGAATAAAACTACCCCTCAATAAAAGTGTTTTATCAAACAAAAGGTGGTTCAGAATCTTCAGGGCCAAGGATAGGATTTGAGAAAGAAGAGAGAAGTTCCCAGAATAGTCAGTGAAAGATACCTTCAGCCAATTAGGTAAAGAGATTGTTTCAGCCTGCTGAAATACCACAATCTACCACAGAAGCCACTAGACTAAGTAGACCTAAAATTAAAACTTACTTTGAAAGAAAGCAAAAGCAATAGTGTAATTATCGTCTTCTCTGATACTGCGGTTGCTGTTTTCATTCTATTTGTATTCATGCAATGCAAGATGATTGAAGGCTCAATCACATACTTCCTATTAAACTCAAAAGTTCAGATGTTTAACATCCCCCAAGGAACAGGCATTGATGGCTGAGGTGCCAACCTATGGTACTTTTAGCATGTTGTGGAAACTTGGACTTTAAAAGGTAAGAATTTTAAATAACATATATACATGAGCACACACACAGAGACACACACACAATATTGGTTTGGAGTCTATGAAACAAGACCATCAGAAATCAAACTCTCAATATTTCTGCATACTACCACAGACTATCCCAATATGCTCAGGGATAAGATATCATTTATATATTTCTATAATGGGTTGATGGTAGAATGCTCACTATATGGGTAGCTCCTTCTGTAAATTAATACATTGTCAGATAGGCATAGTAACTTACTTTTTTTTCCTTTAGGAGGTTGTGATGTAATGATTTTTGGGAGTCTTAATTCATTCTCTGCTATAAAATGTGACTCCATATCAACACACACACCACACACATTTGATAATATGTCTCTCTCTNACAAAGCACAGGCATCTGAAAATTATTTGGCAAATACAATTTTCAAGTTCATTAATGACCCTCACTTAACCCAATGCTATATGTTGGTTATTGAATTGTCCCTACAGCTCACATGTTTTATTTTTGTTTAGAAAATTCTTTTTTTTAAACTGAGGCTGGATATTTATTAAGTGGTTGTGGAAGGGAGGGGAGAAGGGGAGAAGAGGAAAGAGACAGAGAGAGAGAGAGAGAGAGAGAGAGAGAGAGAGAGAGAGAGAGAGAGAGAGAGATTTGAGAAGGGAGAGACAGAAACTTTTTGTTTAGAAAATTCTTAAAGACTGCTTTTATTTTCCGAGGTCATGGAGTGATTTCTAAAACATAGACACTTGGTTTGGAACATTTTTCCTGCTCAGATTGGCAGAGCTGTTTTGGTTTCCCTTTCAGGTCACTATGTGCAAATCATTGACAATAGCAAAAATCTTTTTTTTTTTGAAAAAGATAACCCTTATATAAAATCCAGATGCTACATGGAAATCAGAGATGTTTTAAGATGAAATAAGAGCATTAAATATTGAAAATGATTGAAATTCCACCTTCTTTCTCTCTGAAATGAGAATGCTAGTTTAAGCATTCTACATGGTTATGAAAAGTTGTATATCAGTGTAAAAATAGAATGTTTAAGGTCTATCCTAATATTCTCCTTAAATCTGTTCAAAGGGATCCCAAGACAAAACCCAGCAGACTGACCTAGAGCTGCTGCCATGCACATGCTAAACTATTCAGAGCCCTACTTCAAATTTACTGCAACAAAATACTCTGCAGGGAAATCCCACAAAATTCTGCATTATCTTAGATTCTTATGTTATTCTTATTATGTGTTATGCACTATTAAGTATTGATTCGTTTTCTAATGATGAGTTGGGCTCTTTCAACCCTTTGTTTCATAAGCATAATCTTAAACGTACTTCTTCTGTTCCTGTCCTCATTTGGTATGTTAATGTTTTCATACTTGTTTGAAAGTGCTGTTCAAGTACTCACCATACAATATTTAGCAAAGCATTAAGGACTCCTGGGTCATGGAACATCTAGTAAACTGAACAATACTGAAGCTACTCAAACAATTTATCAAACACTCAGTGAGGTTTTTCGGTAACACTTTTCAGTGAGAAGGCACAGTTAGGAGTGGAGTATTGAACTGATGTCTTTCTCTGATAGTTTTCACCCATCTCTACATTTTTCCTGAAATATCTCTCAGCAGTTACATCATAATACGTAAATATGGCTTTGTATTACAGTCATTGCACGTTTTTATTTTGCTTCCCCTTCAGTTTCTTTTCTTTATAGCCACCAAGAACTTCTTCTGTTCCTTGGTACCAGTAGCACTCCATGAGTTACCATGGTAACAATGCATTTTGGGGGACAACAAAAGTAAACATGCATGTACTATGTCAGCACATCAGTTGCTAATTCCTGGCGGAGGGCTGAAATTGTGTACAGCAGGTTTTTTTTCTTTGAAAATGGTCCAAGTTTTTGTTTTTAAATATATTCTGCTAATTGAAAAGTTGTAGTTTATTAATTAGAGTCAAGAATACAGTTTTTAATAACCATTTAGGAAGGGTTAGAGAGGGAATAAAAATGTATATTTCAAAACAAAAAGTGGTTTAATGAATCTATTCCAAGGGGCTAAATTTGGTAGGCTATAAAAGATCAAAATAACATGCAATTTTAAGTCATGTACTTATAAAAAGACATTTGCATTCATCTTTAAAATTCAGTGAGCAAAGGAATACATACATTCAGTGTTTATTGAGAAAAAAAAAGCATCCTTGGTTAGAAAAATAAACTCAAAGAATATAAAACAAAAGATATTCAAGGAAAAAGTTAGGTAGCACTGTTACCAATACTTTATAAATATTTTTCAAAGTCTTTGTCTATCCATTCTTTTCATTATCTCTGAATAATATATAGCATTCCAGGGTAAAAATATCAGTTTATCAAGTCACACTTGGTAAGCTGATGTATTTGTTTTAGCTTTCAGGCCCTTCCCTATTGAGGAGACATCTTGCTTTGTAGAAAAATATCTGACTATTACTCCATGAAACCTCTGGGACTTGGAGCTCCCAAACTACTTGTTACACCAAGAATGCTGTAATTCATCTCATATTTCCGTAGTGTTATTGAGCTACATTGGTCCCTCTGAAAAATAAACATCCCATGCAGAGAATATCTTTGCTTTGGTATGTTCCCTGAATGAATTCCAGTACCAGTATGTTTTTCTTTTGGTTTTCAGAGCAGATAGCATTTTGTACATATCACTCTTAACATTTCTACTTGTTCCAATTATGATTTACAATTCCACTCGTCCCCATTGGCTTGGTTCAGGAGCAAGACAATGTTTGATTCACATTTCTGAGGCCATGGCAAGCAGGGGACCTTGAGTAAATGACGGTGAATGACCAAATGAATAACAAACCTTCTGAGGTATAGAATTATTGTTCTTGATACCTACCAAACAGGACAATGAACACAAAAAGAAACAAACAATATTTTATTCTATGGCTTGCAGTAGAATTCCAGAGGTTATGCTCATGCACATAGTGAAAGTACTGTTTCACCTATGTTGTTATCAAGGGGATATGGGTAGGAGTTCAATCTCCAAGGTAAGAGTTATTCTAGATCTGTAGAAAGTACATGAATAGACTTTTTTTGTGCAATTTGCATTGCTTAGACAAGGACCTTAGAAAAGCTTTTCAAATCACAGAGACATTCTGTGTGTCCCTATTGTACTATCTAGAATCACTGAATTTAAATTTGCTTTCTTGTTCATGTAATGATATCTAAATCTTTGTTTATCTTAATCATATACATTATCCAAAGCCATTCTGAATATCGTCAGTTCCTTATCATTACGTCTAGTTTCTTCATCAACATGATTACACTCTCTGTAAGGATGTCTTTGCTGGGGACTTCAGTGACCAATTTTAGCTATGGTAAGTCTTGGAGACTTTTCTGCTTTTAAGGAAGAGAAGTTGCAGAGACATATTAGAATGTTTAGGACAATCGCGACATTAGTAAATAGGAACACCCCTTGTAGACTTTGTGTTATGCAGTTCTATGCTGATATTGTAGATGAAATGTCTCATTTAAACTTCAATCAGTTTCTGAGTGACTTCTAAGCCTTAGCTTACACAAGAAAAGAAAAGTCTCTTATTGAAGTGCCAAGCCAAAAGTCATAACGCTTTGAAATTTCTGTCTTGTTTCACTCACAAAAAATGTTTATAGTATAATTTTTGATATTTACAATTAAGTACATATTAAAATAATTAAATTTCCATGTTGCATCTGTCGCAGAAATGAAGAAGCTGACTAAACATATGGACAGACTGGGAAATTTAGGAACATGAGGAGAACAAAGGTTAGAAATGACTAGAAAAATGAATTCTTTTCCCATTACAGATTTGCCACAATGGTTTGTCTAAGCTATTGTCTTCTGTGGCAAATGTAGCTTCAAAAAGCATATTGGAAAAAAAAATTATCATATTGATTGTGCTACAAAATACATTTTTTATCTGTAGTACTCAATGTCACTATGAAGAGTCACCTATGAAGCCTATTCTTGGAAGTCTGATTATTGGTTTAGATGGAAAAGTGGAAAGACAATTTTACAAACTGCAACAGCCCTAGAATTTAAAAAAATTGAATCAACCTTATTTTCCAGGATATTTCACACCCACAGGAAAAGAAATGATGCTTTTTAAACTTTTATCCTTTGTTGTGACCCAACAACTACTTCCTTTTTATGAAAAGTAAAATAGTTGTTTTTTTTTCATTCACTAGAAATTTATCACAGTTCTTTAGCATTCCAACTTTTATATTGGCAAGAGATATCACTTATAGCAGAAGGTAAATACATAGGTAAGTAAATACAATTGAAACAAATTAGAAAATAGGAATTCTCTTATAAGAGAAAGTAGAAACAAGATTTTCCATTGCCACCTCTCAGTAGAAATCACACAGTAATTTGTAGAGGATAGAGAAATGAGTGATAAAAAGAAACAAGAATAGACTGAGGCAGACAAGCATTGAAATAACAATGAGTACTCTTTGCTGGTCTCATCAAAATAGGAGCCAAGGGGACAATTTATGTCTGTGTTCGCACACAGGCATGGGTAAAGTTTGGGGTTCAGTTTCAGTAAATGCATGGATTTCCTAATGCTTTTCTAGGAACTATCTGGTGTAACCTTATGCAAGTCATTATAGTTGACATAGCCAAATGATACCTTTAAAGGCAGAATCGGGATTTGAACCCTAGCATCTGGGGGGCCAGGGACTATATTTTCTCTCATATATGACTTTCTGCTTATCGCTAAACAACTTTCCATTAGGTCAAAGCTCAGGACTGCTGGGAAGGTCAGAGCCATGCCTATGGAATATGAAGGAAAAGGCCTGTGAATCAGATAAACTGCATTGCTTTTCATTTGAATACCTTGCAGGTTGATATTTTATTGAGTATGTAAAATGGTGATAAAAGATAATGGAGAAAATAAAGATAATTCATTTTCTCAAAAGCATTGATCATCGGGAGAGGCATATTTTCTTTCCCTCTCTTATACCAAATGGGGAATTTGCTCAATATTCTCAATTTCCATAAAATATACAATGCAGTTAGACACTTTAAGTGCTCCTTGCATTTACTTCATGACTGTAAAATCATTCCCAGAAAGGAGAAAGTTCTCTGTGAGTTTTATTTACATTTTTCCAAGCCCAACTTTGAAGCCGTTGAATGAATAATTCATCAGACTTGATATTTAACGAGTTTGTAAGGGCCTTTTTATTTCCAGTTCTCACTTGGTGCAGGCGTTTGCCACTGACTTGTCACCATTCACTTGCTGATTTTCTTGTCTCCCCTGTACTGAAGTAGAGTGAGTTTTGAAGACTTGTTCCTCATTACACACAGGTGCTCTCCATTCGCTGTCACAATGGAAGACCGACTAGCCAGATTTGCCTCTTTCCTTTAACAGCCCCGTGGAAGTCAATTAAGTTTCACTCCCAATAATCCATGGTGGCTGTGATCCACACAGTAGCATCTCAGTGTAGCAAGCACTGCAATAATGCAACCAGATACAACTGTAGGACTACAGGCATGCTCTAGGAACAATGACTCATGTCTAGGAAAGAATATGCAAATCAAGCAGAGTTTTTTTTAAATAATAATACACCTATACAGTTGGATTCTATATCAGGCAGTATTCAAGTAGCCGATGTTGTAGTGATCTGGGTCACCATCTCCTTCCCTCACAAACCAGAGCTACCCATGAGCTCTGACTATAATCATATCAGTTTACACCACCAGAAGGCAGAATTTGGAATACGAAAATGCCTAGACCGACTTCTACAAATTTGCAGTTGTGTTACTTTGGAAAAGTTAAATATTATTGATCCAAATTGTCCTCAACTGTTGCTCAGCATCCACAGGGAGCAGGGTATTGCTTTACTGCCCAAACCAGAATAATTAATTTATGCAATGTATGTGTCTCAGGCACATAGGAAGTGACCACAAATCAGCTGCAAATCTATCCTTTTTACCTATTTTTTTTTCAATAGTATTTGAAGTAATAAAATGCCTTGGGATAAAACTTGGGAAACAAAGAACGAGTCTCCCTATTTCATGAATTGTAATCATTGTAGAAAATGTGACCTCAAATTCTTTCTAAAGTTCTCAATATAATGAAGTTTTAGGAAAAGGTCATCCTTACAATTCTAGGCATGTTTTCACTCATGTAAAATATAATTACATAATTTTTCACTTGCCTCTCTCCAATCTACTCCTTTTCTATGTTCCTCAGCCACATATAACCTTTTAATGTTTTCTTTATATATGTTGGGGGAACTTCTTTCAGTCAATGGTCTTTTAAGAAGCTAGACCAGGTTGGGACATGACTTAGTGTAACAAAAAGCCATGATCCCACCCCTCTCAGTCTCTTCTTCCTGTGAGCCATGCCTGGATGTCAGACCCCAATTCTATTTCCTAACTGTGATCCGTGAGGTCCCTTTTAATATTAAAAGACAACTTTACAATACTCTATTAAATTATCTTTGAATTATTTGACTCACATTCTTTCCATTTGACATGTTCTGCAACGTGTGTGTGTGTGTGTGTGTGTGTGTGTGTGTATGTGTGTGCTTAGGTGTGGGATAACCAGTTAGTGGTCTTATTCTTTGGGAACAATAATATTTCCCCTCTTAAGATCTTTTAATTATACGTAGCTGTTCACCTATGGGTGGTACCATATATGTGAACTTTCTCCCATCAACATACATGTTGCCATTTTTCTGAACTTGTGTAAGCAATCTTATTGTTGAGATTTCAGGGGTATAGTTTCCCTGTCATTTGTAGAAGACACAGTCTTACAGTAGACTTTCAGGTCCTCTGGCTCTTAGAACCTTTTTGCCTTCTCTTCCACCCATTTCCTGAGCTTTAGGTGTGTGAGACTTGTATTGTAGATGTCTCAATTGTGGATGTACGTTCATGGTCAGTGCTCTGGTTTTTGACCAGTCCTGGTCTATATGTAATGATGACCAAGCTTCAAAGAGAAGTTTACCAGGGTTTTTCTTTTAGGCCTGCAACCAGCTCTTAAATCTTGAAACAGGGACAGTATTAATTTTGAATGTTTGGCCTAGTTTAGGCATAATTTTTAGCTAGCTCTTTTAACTTAACCATGCAGTTTCTCTTTTCTATCTTTTGCCTCACGGAGTGTTACCTTTCTAACTTCTGTACATCTTACTTTCACTACTTCTCTATGTCTTCCTGACTTCTTGCTCCAGGTGTGTCCCTCATTCTTCCCTCCTCTTTTTCTTCCTTCTCTTCTTTCTGAGCTTCTATTTCTCTTGCTATTTATTTCCTCTGCCTTCCAACCCTCCATATCCTACTCTTGCTTAGCTATTTGTCATTCAGCTCTTGATTAGACCAATCAGGTGCCTTAGGCAGGCAAAGTGAAGCAAATGCAACACATGTTTTCATAATTAAGCAAATGCAGCATTAACCAAAATAATAGGATTTTACACAGTTAAAGCAATATTCTGCTGCATAAATAAATAGAACACATATTTGCCTAGCTAAAATAATATTCTACAACAAAGGCACCTTTTTGGTGAAGGGTAGAAACCATAATTTATTGCTGGTATAAGGATAAGAATTAAATATATACAGTTCAAGATTGAACTGGTTTGGGAAAACAGCATTAGTAGAGGTCTCCTGTCAGATCCACAACCCCACTAGCCATGGGTAGTTATCTAGATTTTTAATATCAAGAATAATTTTCTTCCTGTTGAATAGGGTTGTATGCCCAGCTAGATAGCTTTTGGTAATTGCCAAGATATGAAAGCCATTATTTCACCTTTAATAAAAATGATGGCATGCCCTTTACTTTGGTTCACACGTGTCACAGAAGGGTCCAAGTGTTTATTGATTTCCTCTCTTGGCAACTTTTACACCACATTCCAGTATTGTGAAAGCTAGTCCTCAGGGAGGAGACCTACCAGAATCCTTTGAGTTCTGAGTACAAAGTACAGAGGCGCAGCATTATCATCACTAGTGATTTACTACACACACACACACACACACACACACACACACACACACACACGATGTAATGATAATATATATCATATACACCTATATATGGAGTAATTTTAGTTAAATATAGAATACTATGGTTCATTATGGTTTTTCAAACATTCTTAGTTCATTTATTCCCCCATCTTTCCCATTTGTTCTTCCAAATGGAAATGTCTCTAGGCTTTTTGTGCAGGCGTTAAGATCTTGTGGATTCTGTGAAGAGACAGGCCTCCATGTTTTACTAAAATCTCTCCAATAATTCTTTCATGGATCTAACATTGAGAAAAATAATCTTTTAGTAGTTATTATTTTTATACTATTCATATGTACTACTAATTGGACATATAGCATTCAGGTGCATGACAAGTATATCCTTATATTATCTCAGAGAAGATTTATAATGGTTTTGATCAGCTTATAACTATCACTTTATTCATAATGAAATGGGGTCAGAGGTGCAATTACTTGCTTGAGGCCTGACAACTAGTGAATGGCAAACATGTTATTTGAAGTCAAGTTTGCATGTCCATAGATGAGAGGTTTGTTATGAATCATAACTCTTGTTCCATTCTAGATTTTTTTCTTTGGTTTTTCAAAACAGGGTTTTTCTGAAGCCTTTACTATTCAAGGAACTCTATATGTAGATAAGTTGGCCTTGAATTCACAAAGATTTCCCTTTTTCTGCCTCCTGAGCGCTGGGATTAAAGGTGTGCACCACTGTATCCGGCTGGGTTTTTTCTTAATTTATAGTTTATTTTAAAGCTTTCTAGTGTAAAGTGTTGAGGATTAGTTCTTAAGTCTATGCCTGAACTTTGGTAGACTCAAAATTTATCCTCTCCCTATTTTAAATAGACACCCATCTCAGTTACATACATTCTCAACCTAAATATGTTGGACTGAATCTGCAGAAGGTTCTTGGAACCCTGAACATGCCAGTAACAATGATTTTAAATGACTTTCCAAAAAATTGTTTAAATGCATAAATCTCTCTTCACAAAACCTGAAACACTGGACATTATATCAAAATACCACCTGGTTGCCTCCTTTGCCTTAGGTGATTCTCTAGTTAAATCCTTCAAAATCTTTCCCAACTTTCAAAAACAGAGGTGGGCCCAGTGTTCCCCTTGAATCCTGTATCTAGCCTACCCCTAACATTGCAAGGATCATGGCACTATATAATTATCTACTTCTTAAAAAAATTGAGCTGTTCAATTCCAGATCCTGATCTACGGAAGTATTTAGAAACAAGGAAGAAAATGGAATCATGAAACAGAAGGAAAACAAAGATTCATGAACAGACTTTATAAGAGAACTATTAGTAGTGCAAAAGTAATGTTTCTTGGTGAATTGGAGATCCTGATGAGAGATCTGGGAAATGCCATTAAATGCAAACAGTAATCTAGACATGAGAAATACTAACATTTTTATTCTCTTCTAAATATTACACAACCTTATGTGATACAGTTGGTAATATTTGTCGATCCATTACACAAACTACCAATAAATTAAACTACCAAGTGGTAGTTGGAACAGTTAAAAAAATCTAACGCCCCTTATACACACCCAACTCCTTCACTAAAGCAGAAATAAACACAGCTATCTGAAATCCCAGTGGAGCTAAAATAAATGATCTGTGGATCACAGTGTCTATATAATCCCAGATGCTCAGTCATGGAAATGTTAAGAAGGGAATGTCTTCAGTTTTCCTTTTGCTCATAAGATAATGGGATGGAATCTTATATGGAGGTGATAAGGGATTGGGAATAAGAAAATTAAATACTGAAATTTACCTTTGTCCTTTTTTTGTATTTTAATTTTTTTTACAATGGTATGGTTTTACCACTTAACTCTGCTGAACATAAGGGCAACAAAGCCTGACTCCAAAGACTTGTTGGGGCCATAAGATGGTATATATCAGTGATGTCTTGTACATAATATACAATCAGTAAGTGAAATAATTTCTTCTATTTCATTAAAAGAATATCAACCAGAGACTGTGAATAATTTGTAGATCCACTTTTTATTTCAGTGTGTGTGTAGTGTGTGTGTGTGTGAGAGAGAGAGAGAGAGAGAGAGAGAGAGAGAGAGAGAGAGAGAGAGAGAGAGAGAGAATGGGGGATGGAAAAAGAAATTAATGGCGTCTAGGGAATTTCTGACCTATTCACATTCATATTTAATGATAATTACACATTGTTTCATCCTCCTACATGCTGCACATTTTGAGAGTATGTGTGCATCTGTGCCTGTGCGTATGTGTGTGTGTGGTATGTGAAAACTAAGTTAGATTGATGTTGAAGATGGATCTGTGAATAGTTGCTAATGGTCTAGACATTTCACTGTTTTGTCAACAAAGCCCTATTGTTGAAAGCAGTGTTTTCTCACTATGTCAATATCTCTGCCATGTTGTGTTGATATTAATGGAACTGCCAGGAAAGAGATTTAATTAATCATTTCCCAGAATAAGTACTATCAGCATTCATCATCTTTCTGAGACATTCAGGCCAATGCAGACATTCTCAGCTCAGATTGAGGCACCTTGATTATGCAATAAACTTATTTGAGAACGTCTTGATGAGATGCTGAAATAGAAACCGTTCAATAACCCAGTTGTGGTTTGTGTAAAAATATAGACTTTTTCAAATAAACCTGTTATGCTTACATTGATGTAACAGTATAGTAGAGAACCAAGCCTGCTCTGTAATGGGTGGTAAAATAGTTCCCTGAATCTACTATAATCTTCAGTATATGTTATGTTTTAAGATCTTAGGGAAAGGAACAGTTATTCAGTTATTTTTTTAAGATTTGGAGCCTGTCCTGGAACTAGCTCTTGTAGACCAGGCTGACCTTGAGCTGTCAGAGATCCACTTGCCTTTTCCTCCTGAGTGCTGGAATTAAAGGCATGTGCCTCCTCCGTCTGGTGGGAACAGCGATGTTTAAAATCTGTGCTCCCTTCTCCTTTTTTGGACTTGCTGAGTCCTAGTTGGGCCACATATATTATTTGGTTTTGCCATTTCATCGATGAGGTTAAAGGGTGAAGAAACCTTACACCTACACCTACAGGTAGGTATAGGGTAAGGCTTAGGTGCAGGAGAGAATGTAATTTTTTAGAACCTTAATGTTATCATATAAATACTTGTATCCCTCAAGTAGATTCACTACAGTTCTGGGTGAGAGATTGGGACAGGAGACTCACTCATCATGAGATAATTGTTTATTTGATACCTTTTTTCTATCTTCTCTTTCACAGAAACTTCCTGAGAAAGAATGGAAGTTAGATATTTCTCAATAGAGTTCTGTTGATTGTCATTTCCAAGCGTCTTTTCCCATATAACCGACGCCAGCACACAATGTGTCATATGCCCACCACTTGATATTACAGGAACTTTTCCTTAGCTGTCACATCAGTGTGTGAGCATACCCAAATTGTTTTTCAATTTATTCTTGACTTTTTGAGAGAGGGTTTCATGTCTGTGTGTGTGTGTGTGTGTGTGTGTGTGTGTGTGTGTGTGTGTGATTTCTAGTCCTGGCTGTACTGGAACTCATTCTGTAGACCAGACTTGCCCCTTACTCATAGAGATACACCTTCCTTTTCCTTCAGAATGCTGGAATTAAAGGTGTGCACCACTACAGCCCAGCTGCCCATCATTTAATAACATCAAAAGACCCAAACATTTCCAAGAAAGAATCTATATTGCACATGTAAAGATTTATTCATTTTGAGAAAGAACACCAAAAAATCAACTTTAATTATTTCCTCTGTAAATCATTATATATGAGCACATTTTAGTCACCTAGTGACTAGCAGCAGGATGGAATAGGAAGTTTATGCCATCTGGGAAAATAAATGCAAAGCCAGGTTCTGCAATAAATATACGTGTCTATGAATAACACCAAAATATACCCTGTAAAAAAATAGATAAATGAAAGCAGCAATTGTTTCTGTGGTGACTGTTTCACCAAAGCTCTGTTTATTTTCTGTCTGCTTTCAAAAATATTCAGAATAATAATGAAAGTCTTACTCCCCTGGATCCCAACCTCCATAAGTCTCAGTTTATAGTTGAATTCTGCATGATGATGGTATGAATGCATGATCTCATATGGTGCAAGTTTCTTGCTAAATAACTGTAATATTTTTGCTGCATTATTTGTAGAGAAATGTATGAACTGTCTTGGACATTTACTTCTGAGGAACTAGTAACCCTTATGGAGAGAAGAATTGGAAGAAACAAATAGTGCTCATGAAGTGTTTTCTCTTTGTGGGATGTCTTGTGTGGAAATCACCTCACTTTACTGTAGTGATTTCAGAGATGCAAGTATCTTCATAAGGGAGAAATCATTTGTGAGGTACTGTATTAAAAAACAAAGGCCATTGCCACCAAAATCAAATAACCACACCCAAAGGTTTCATTCCAAAAGCGAGAAAGAAGAGCTATAATTGAGCACATTTGTCAGTATTAGTTTCTTATTTCTTTGAAATGTGATGGGAAATAGAGTTTTTAAGCTTTTGTATTATGTAGTAACTCTTAAATATACAAATGTGTGCTTGGGTCTGGGATGATATCTTAGCCTGTAAAGAGATTGCTGTTCAAGCTTGAGAACTCAGTCTCTGAATGTGGCTGATGATGAGGGCTGCTGAGAATCCAAGGACAATGGCACTGGGTTTTGATTCTACTGCATGCACAGGCTTTGTGGGAGCCTAGTCTGTTTGGATGCTCACCTTCCTGGACCTGGGGGGAGCAGGGAGGACCTTGGACTTCCCATAGGGTAGGGAACACTGACTGTTCCTTGGACTGGAGAGGGAAGGGGAGGGAAGTGGGAGAAGGGGAGGAGCTAGAAATTTTCAAAGAAAAAAATATATTTAAAAAAAGAAAGTAAAAAAAAAATTCTTCTTCATTGTTAAAATATCTTTCAATAAACTTGCAATACAGCTTGCTACATGTAGGGAAAGAAGATATTTAAGACCAGTCTGGCTATAACTCATACATTAAAACAGTAAATATAAAATCTCTATGATTCTACAAACTTTCATCCCAAAGAAAACGTATTGTGGGCTGGAAGATTTTAAAATCCACAAGTCATGGAGGATTGAAGAAAAATAACACTTTTCAAACATGACCAGGTTACTGTACACTAGAACTTATAGTAGCTAGGATTGCATCTACAAGACCGATGTATAAACAAGCCAACAAAAAAAAACAAGCAGTGATTGGGGAGAATCTTACCAAACACCACCACCAGCTGAGGCACTATTGGCTAATGTAGGGTGCTGGAGAAAGAAAAGTCTTTTTTTCACTTGGGTGTTATTCAGAATTACTCCCTATCTTCATGGAAAAACTCTAAAATCATGTGTATATTATCAGCACTACATATGTGACGTTGGGAGGGAAAAGTGGTGGTGTGGGATTAGGGGAAAGTTTGATGGTATGGAATAGGAGATAGATTCGATGAAACATAATAGAAGGATGAGTGAAATCCTCAAACAATAAATTAACATATACATTTATACTTAAAAACCTGAGACTATAGAAATGTGCATATTTGGGTAGGAAATATATAGTCTAAATTGTAGTTTAAAGTCATAAATGCTATACAATAACTGAGCTCCTTTTTTTTTCCCTGTGTATTCGTCACTTTGTTTTATTGTAACTAAATATCTGCCTTTAGCTTGTTAACAGGGAGAAAGATTTATTTCCTCTCATTGATTCAGAGGATCTATGAATTTGGAAGTGAAATTTCAGGAGGTATAATAGAGAAGTTCACACTAAGGTCATCAAAAATTTGCAAGAGGATATCGAGGAAGGGGCCAGGATAAGACACTACCCGCGGTGCTGTAGCCAGTACTCTACTTTTTTGCTATTGTCCACCAATTACTACACACCATCTCCAATAGCATCATCATGTCCAGACTCAATGCAGAGCTATTACAGCTGAGTACTCTAGAGACGGAATGAAGTGTGCAAACACTCTCAGACATACCCAGACCTCGATGTATGAATCTATTCATTTCCCAAACGAACATGTTGAGAGGATTAACCTTCGCTTGGAAAGAGCTGCTGATTTTTGTTGTTGTTGTTGTTGTAAAACTCATATCATTAGAATTCAATTAGAAACATCTCCTTGTACTGCTGAAGTTTAGAGATGTAGTTTAATGGAAACAGCCATGTATTTTAGCTGAGCATTTCCAGGTAGTGAATAAAATAAAATATATCGGAGGAGGACAGTTATTGTACTTCAGATCCTGAATTGTAAACATGACTAGAATAGAAAGAATTAAAAGAAAAATTATTTCCATTTTTTAAAATTATCCTGTGAGTATTCAACTAAATTAGTTTTCTGGGCATAGAAGTAAAATGTATGTTTAAGGTGTAGTTCTAAACATGGACTTCTTGTATCTATCTTTTATACATGTGTGATGTACATTTAGACAGCACTATACCACTGATTCTGTTTCCTATTTACTATAATTGGAAGAGTGGTTATAAGTTTACCCTCTGTGGATGTAAATCACAGGACCAGTCACTCACAGAGTCACACTGAATATAAAAAAAGGAACAAAAAACTTGGCTTTTTCACGGCATATCAAAAGTTCAGCCACAGCTGTCTAAAGCTGGGGGTGTTGTGGGACATCCAATTCTCTGTTTTCATGAACTATTCTTAAAAATAACTTATGAAAATATAGAAAGTATGTTTATGTTGATCGCTATTAATTATTTTCGTATTAAAAACATAAATTATTATATAAAACAAATGTGTCAGAGACTCTATAATGAGCTTTGACTTCAGAAAATATATTATTTAAAATACATTATTTCCATGGAGAAACTTATTTTTGTTCACTATGTTTCAAATTCATCTAAAGAACTGACTAAGACACCAAATTAAGTCAGAGACTACTCTAGTCTTTCTTAGAAAAAAAGTATCTGTACATAGAACTATTAGAGGTTTAATTAATGTCTTAAATTTTTTCTTTCAGTGGTAGTATTGTGACTATCTTTCAATGATCACTCATGTGCCTATCTTTCAATAATGATTCATAAGAATATATAAGGATCAACTACACATGCTAAATGTGATGAAATTCAATTCTATACACATTTTTACATAACTATGTGGAGGATTTTTAGTTATTTTAAATTATTTATTATCTTTATTTCATGTGTTTTACCTGCATGTATGTGATTGAGGTACCTGCAGAGACTGGAACAATGAGTCACCAAACTCTCTGGAACTGGTGCTTAGCAGCCATGTGCTTAGTAATAATTTTTAAGAGCTGCAACTGCTCTTAACTGCTAAGTCTTCTCTCCTTCCCAATTGCTCATTTATTTTTAAAAAAGAAATGTCCAAATCCAAGTGAATTAACAAAAGGAAGGAAGGAAGGAAGGAAGGAAGGAAGGAAGGAAGGAAGGAAGGAAGGAAGGAAGGAAGGAAGGGAAAGAAATTACTTTTATGCAAGTCCAGGAAATATACTTAATTTTAATGTGTTTTTTCACAAAATAAATCAATTAATAAGCTATATCAGGTAAAGGTACTCTAATTCTGTCAACATTGTAATATTCCACAAGAGATGTTATCTTCTAGTGCTAACCATGTGATGCTCACAGCAGTATGGAGTAAAGTTTTAAAAACCCTAGTGACTGACATGAAGTTATAATAATCTTGATTCACAGTATTTGTTTCCATAGTTCCAATAAGCATAAACTCATTATTATGGTTTCTCTTTCAAGTGACATTTTTATGACATTGTTAATCCTAAGATTTAATAAAATACTGAGAAGTCCTTTAAGCAATGCTTTCCGCTTATTTCATTACAAGACCTTCTACACTGTAATTGTCTGCTTACCCTACAAAAGTAAGGGCATTACTGACAGAAATATTATAAACCTCTTGGGAATATAAAACCCCAAACATATAGTAAACCTCATTCATCTTTTTATCACTAACACTATTAGCTTACCTGACAAGATAGTTAAATTCAATCACTAAAATTTTGTTGAGTAAAAATGTTTTTAAAGCACGTTTGTAAATGAAATAAAATGGTGATAGCTAAGTTAAGATACAAAAGAAAATAAATCACCTTTGAGGTCAAATACAACAGCATTGTTTATGGAACCCTCATTTAACATGCACAGGTCATAAAGCAAGCGCCCGATCTTTCGCTGGTAAAGTATAGTTAATTAAAAATGGATACATAGAATGAATAGCCGGAGCACAGAGGACATTCAGGACAGGGAAAGTATTCAGTATGTTAATACAATGGTGGACACATTATTATAAATTATACATTTGTCAAGACTCATAGACATAGAACATCAACAATGAACACTAATGTGAGCTATGAACTTTGTGTGACCATGATATGTCAGGGTGGGTTCATCAGTTGTAACAAACTCACCACCTCTGATGGGGCTGCTGATAATGAGGAAGAATGGAGAGGTGTAGTAAGGGAGTATCAGGGAGCACTCCATACTTCTACTCCATTAGCAGTGACCCTAAAAGCAAAGCCTTCAAATTCAAACACAGGATAAATACAGCTAATGCTAAAATAATCATGAACATAAAGAATGCTAATGATGAAATGTACATGAATATATATTTACCTAACTTACTAAACCTAAATCAGAATGTACCACAGTAACCTTGCATTTCACAGAAATGTTAACACGCAAGCATTGTTGAAAATTTTTTCAAGTTCTTTTTTAAAACAGAAATTTAAGCAACAAAATGAACGCCATATTAAGGCAACACAAAAACAGCAAGAAATGCTGTGGTGTGATTGCTTGCTTCGGTCCTTCTCATCAAGACAACATCCTTTCCAAGACCACAAGGCTAGGCGTAATTCCTGGAACCTCTACTCCATTTCTTGAGGGAACAGACCAGACTTGCACAAAAAAATGTTATGTGTGTGTTTTCTGCCTGGATTTGTCCAAATGACTATCATGATATGACCATATCATGGAAGTTCTTTCTTGGAAGTTCACCTGAAAGCAAAATGTTGGGCATTGTTCAAACAATCGTAGCAACAATGAAAATTTTCCCGGATTGCCAAGAGAAAAGATTATGACTGAAACCAAAAAAGATAAACTTCTTTTTTTTAATTTTTATTTATTTATTAAAGATTTCTGTCTCTTCCCCACCGCCGCCTCCCCTTTCCCTCCCCCTCCCCCAGTCAAGTCCCCCTCCCTCGTCAGCCCAAAGAGCAGTCAGGGTTCCCTGCTACCCATGGACCCAGCAATACCACTCTTGGGAATATACCCAAGAGAGGCCTTATCACACAACAAAAGTATATGCTCTACTATGTTTATAGCAGCATTGTTTGTAATAGCCAGAACCTGGAAACAACCTAGATGCCCTTCAATTGAAGAATCGATGAAGAAAGTAAAGATAAACTTCTTATGACCTAGATGAAGCCTGGGAATTCTTTGGGTAGTTCAGGAAACCAAAAGTTTACATTTCAATTGTCATGCATTTTCTAAGCCACAAATAATGCAAAGAAAAATCAGGAAAAATACAAAGTTTCACTATGTATTGATATCTGGGTTGTCAAGAAGGAAGTGAAAGTACAGAAATCAGAACTGTACATGGAAATACTGGTTAAAGCAATACCTTCCTACAATGTCATGCTGCAAGACCAAAAAAGGGCTTTGTCAGTTCTATGTTTGATTCTGTTTTGTTCTGTTTATATAGCTCTTAGAATTCTATGTCTAACTATTATGCAGATATGAGTGAAGGAAAAGAGTTCAGAGACAAAATAAGAGAATAAATAAAATTACTGTTAGAATATTGGAAAAGATATTCTAAGAAGGAGGAAGAATTTGAGTTCCAAAGTAACCATAGTGTAGCCTTTGTGATACACAAAGAAAACAGAAAATAAGGTACAATAAAAACGGCAGGATTATCTCTGAGAAAATCCAGATCAAGGATTCAATGAAAAATGATGGAACCACTTCTCTTAAGTTGTGAGCACCACAGATGAGAAAGGAGACAAATAGGGGGAAATAGGCATACAATGAGATGATAATAGATTTTTAATTAATTAGAAACTTTATTTAAAGTTGAAAAGTACTATTGATAAAAATACAAACTAATTTGAAAGATTCAAAAGTACAATTGACCAAATGTAATAAATATAAGCATATAAAGAAACAAAAGAATTGAAACCACATTGAAAATCAAAAGAAGGAAGAGTAATGAAATCTGAACATAGTCTGAGATGTACATGTCCTGCTACCACATACAAATATGCATATACACACACCAACACACACACACATAAAAAGGTGTAAACACAAACACACATACTCACATTCACACATGCACAAAGAAACTCATACATAGTTACTCACACACATACATGAACACACAGACACACACATATTCTCACACACATACACACATGCACATGTACACACATGGTGTGGGAAGTCCTTCTTTCTATGTGTTGCTTTCATTGGTTAATGAATAAAGAAGCTGCTTTTGGCCAATGGCTTAATAGAACATTACCAGGCTGGAAGAGATACATATAGAGAGAGTAGGTGGAGTCGGAAAGACACCATGGAGCTACCAGAGGGGAAAGACATGAGCTGCCAGCTGGAATCTTGCCAGTAGGCCACAAGCCTTGTAGTAAAATACAAAATAATGGAAATAGGTTAATTCTAGCTGTAAGAGCTAGCTGGCAATATGCTTAAGTGCCAAGCAGAAATTTAAAGAATACAGTTTCTAAGTAATTACTTTGAGTCAGGGTGGTTGGGAAATGAATGAGCAGCCTTCTACAACACACACACAAGTGCATATATGTACACACATATACATACACAGAGATATTCACACATTAAAACACTCATATATACATATATACTCACATACCCACTCATATGCACACATATTCATACAGACACAGACACACACAGAGACATAATCTTTGATTGAAATCCTGCTGGATAGAGAATGAGGGGTTTAGAGAGACTAGAGAAGACATAATCACCAAAAGCATTCTAAATTGGACTAAAGGCCCGAAACTCAAAATAGGCTATGCATAATATTACTGAAACCCAAATTACAATTAAATGTCCAAAATCTGAATGGAGAATCTTAAAAGCAGCAAGAAAGAAAAAGCTCATTGTCACACAAAGGAAGAGTCCATCAGATTACCATCTATTTTTATGTGAGAAACAATGAAGACCACAGCTGAGGAAATAGCTCAGTGGGGAAAATTCATGAGCGACAAGAATTAGGGCCTGATTTTGGATCCTAGCATCCATAGAAATGCTGAGCACCACAGCAGTTACTTGTAATGCCAGTGTAGGGAGGGTGCAGAGACAGCCGGATCCTGAGATCCTACTCAACACCCAGCCCAAAAGCCTAAAAGACAACCTCCCAAGTCAGAGAGCAATGTTTTATTTTAGAAATATAGAGACAATGATGTCTTCTGAAAACATATAGAGACCAGGGTGAAGAGATAGCTCAATGGTAAAGAGCACTTGCTGCTCTTGGAAAGAAACTGGGTTTCATTCCCAGCACCACATGGTGTCTCACAGCTCCCTGTAACTCTAATTCCAGGCCATCCAATGCTCTCCATTGTTCTCCATATGCATGTGCATAAACACACACACACACACACACACACACACACACATACACACAGAGAGAGTACACATATATATAAACAAGTACACATAGATATACCCACGGACATATAAATTAAACAGTATGAAATACTTTATTATTTGTACATTTTAAACATAGGCATATTTTAAATAGATGACCCATATTATTGCTTTATAAGTAAAAGAATAAAATCCATTCTTTTTACATTCATTTTATCTTCTTTTAAAAGAAAACAATCTTTTTTCATTTTACATACCAATCCCAGTTCCCACTCCCTCCCCTTCTCCCATTCCCTCCACTTACCCCCAACCCCCATTCAATCCTGAGAAAGGGTGAGACACACTGCTCTGCGAAAGGTCCAAGGCCCTCCCTAAGATATCTAGACTTAATAAGGTATCCAAACAAAGAGACTAGGTTCCCAAAAAGCCAATACGAGCAATAGAATAAATCCTTGTGCCCCTTTAGTGGCCCTGCAGTCTGCTCCAGTCACACAACTATCAACCACATCTAGAAAGATTAATTTGGACCTATGTTGGTTCTTTTCCTGTCTGACTAGAATTGGTGAGCACCCATTAGCTCAGGTAAACTGTTTCAGTGGGTGTTTCCATCATGGTCTTTTTCTCTTTGTTCATATTCTCACTCCTCTCACTCTTCAACTAGACTTTGGGAGCTCAGTTCAGTGTTCCATTGTAGGCCTCTGTTTCTGTTTTCATCATGAAGGTTCTATGGTGATATTTAAGATATTCACCAATTTGACTACAGGGCAAGGAAGGTTCAGACACCCTTTTTTCTAGATGCTTAAGGTCTTAGCTGGAGTCATCCTTGTGGACTCCTGGGAATTTCTCTAGTGCCAGCTTTTTTTAAATAGACTTATAATTGATCCCTCAATCAAAATATCACTCTGCTTGCTCTCTTCTCTGAACTGCCTCCATCTTGACTATCTTTTGATAAGTGTTGCTGTGGGTTGGGCAGTGGTGGTGCAAGCCTTTAATCCCTTCACTTGGGAAGCAGAGGCAGGGGGATCTCTGTGATCTAGGCTAGCCTTGTCTAAAAACAAAATTCAGAACAGTCAAAACTACACAGAGATACCCTTTATTGACAAAAACTAAAAAGAAATCCTGTGGTCATGCTGTCTCATTTACAGAAATAAAATTCTAAGATAAGAAGCTTGAACATGTCTTACAAAACACATAGATTTGAGTTTTCTGAAGAAAACTCCTGTTTTTCAGTTTTGAAATGTATATTGATAGTGATAACCACAAAAAATGATAAGCAGATTCTGCTAAGTAAATTAATTCTATTTCAAAAATTAACATGGGTTTATAAAAAGTTAAGTATATCAGCTTTCTTTTTAAAAACATTGTGTTTATTTTTAATAAATGGTGCTAGCAAAACTTTTCTACATGTCGACATGTAGAATCCATATCTATCCCATGGCATAAAACTTAAGTCCAAATGGATTAAAGACTTCAATATCAATCTGAACCTGATAGAAGAGAAAGTGGGAAGTAGTCTTCAATGTATGGGCACAGGAGACCATTTTCTATATATAAGACACTGAGAGCAAGAATAAATAAATGGGATCTCCTGAAACTGAGAAGGTCCTATAAAGCAAAGGACACAGATAATAAAACAAAAAGGCAGCCTACTGAGTGGGAAGAGATCATTACCAGCCCCACATCAGACAGAGGGCTGATCTCCAAAAATGTATAAAGAACTGAGGAAATTAAACATTAAAATTTCCAATAATCCAATTAAAAATGTGGCATAAAACTAAATAGAGAACTTTCAACTGAAGAATCTCAAATGGCCAAAAGACTCTTAAGAAAATGTTCAACATCCTTAGCCATTAGGGAAATGCACATCAAAACAACTCTGAGATACCATCTTACACCTAAGTAACAAGGTGTACCCTAAGAAAAACATACATAGATCCCCTTGATAGAATCTATTCTTTAATTTATAAAATAAGACCTACATAATAGCCACACCATTGGACAGTCCAATACGGATGTGGGACATTTAGCAAGGTCCCATTCCTAGCTAAAGAGGTACAGGTATCAATGGATGCTGAGAGATGAAGAATTAGTCTTCTTCAGAGATGAACACCCTTACACTTTATTCAATCTTAGTGGTAAACCCTAAACACATACATATAAGAGCCTTACAAAGTAGACTCTGTCGGTGTTTAACACACACAGGTGCACGCTTAACAACAACAGTAGTAATAATTGTAGAACAGGTCATAAGTTTTAAAGTGAGTTGGTGGACATGGAAAGATGTAGATGGGAAAGCAATAAATACAGTGTTCATATATGAAATTCTAAATACAAATAAAGGAAATTTCAGACCGTTTGACAAAAAAATCATTTTTTATTGCACCAAAAGAAAAAAATTCTGAATATTCTCCCACTCGTGTTAATACAAACACATTTATATGATAATTAAATATGCATATTCACATTCTCTGTACATATTTCCACATGTGATTTTTAATTTACTGCACATAAATCATATCATACAAAACATAGCAGTATATTTTTGTTCTTCTCCATGTTGGGTGTTAAATACTTAGCCATATTCGTACACACTTAGTGTGAGTTCCTGTTTACATTGTCACACTGCATTGCATGAATACACATCCATTTATTTATTCAGTTCATAAATTCTAATTTCTTTTTGAGCTATAACAAGAATTTTAATTTTTTTTTTTTTTTGGTTTTTCGAGACAGGGTTTCTCTGTGGCTTTGGAGCCTGTCCTGGAACTAGCTCTGTAGACCTGGCTGGTCTCGAACTCACAGAGATCCACCTGACTCTGCCTCCCGAGTGCTGGGATTAAAGGTGTGCTCCACCATCGCCCGGCTAATTTTAAATTTTTTATTCATTTTATATACCAAATGCAGTTTCCCTTTCCCTCCTTCCACTCCTACCCTTCCCTCAACCCATCCTCATCCACTACTTATGATGGGGAATCCACAGTGACAAAGAAACTCAGCACATGAAAACCCATAACAAGATTTTTTTGAAATGGAACTTATTGTTTAAATATTCCAAGAACATGTTTTGTCCCCCATTGTTCAGACATAATATTATTTCACTGCTGTCAAAGAAATCCACACTTGTGCATTTTAGAAGTTGTATAAACCACTAATCTAAATTGCTAGTTTTTCTTAATTTCCAAGCAAACTTTTGCTCTAAATTTACAAAAGTCAGGATTTACCCCATGTGATTAAGTCTCCCAATAATTTGTTAATAAGAAAGGGACATACCAAAAGACCTGAAGGAGCTGACCATGCATGATGCAACAATGGGAAGACTCACTGTAAATGTCACTGGTAAAAGAGAGAGAGAGAGAGAGAGAGAGAGAGAGAGAGAGAGAGACAGAAAGACAGAGAGAGAGAGA
>NW_026067927.1:8144423-8212601 GCF_014885135.2 Alexandromys fortis | reverse complement strand
AGAGAGAGAGAGAGAGAGAGAGAGAGAGAGAGAGAGAGAGAGAGAGAGAGAGAGAGAGAGAGAGAGATCCATTTCACAGTAAGAGTAATGGAGACATCGTAGTGAAACAGAAGTAGGTAGTACATGATTTTTCTGAGCTGTATGTCAGCTTATAGAAAAAAACAATAGCTGGAACCATTTGGCACAGAAGAGAAGTTTCTGTATTTCTTTCCTTTTTAACTTTCTTTTTATTTATTCTTTGTGTCTTTCACATATGTATCTCCATCCCATTCATTTCCTTGTCCCTTGTTATTCACCCTCTGTTCTTGGAACTGCCCCCCACCCAATGAAATACAATAAAATTTAAGAAAAAAAGAAGCAAAAGACAAAAAAAAAGAGGAAAACTCAATCTTGTCACAGTAGCTGTCGAGTGAAACAGTGAGTCCGTCAGTACAACTTTTATCCATCTATCTTTACTTCTTCATTGCAAAGTTTCTTTGTTCTGTTTCAATGTCTCTGGTTTCTGCTGCATTCTTGATGCTGTACTCTTACTGGAATCCCTGGGGCAGAAGAAAAGCTAGCCCTAAGATCATAACAGTGGTCATAAGAAAGGGTAAGTGGTAGTTGTCCCTCTTCACCTTCAGCCCACAGGAGAGTAGACCCTATACCACACCTGGGGATCATGGTAGAAATGGCGTTGAAGGTATAGTTGTGTGAGAACCCTGAGGACGTCAAAATGGGAAAACTGGCCCTGCTCCTTGTTCATTGCTGCAAGAGGAGAACTCGCCAGGGAAAATTCTCGAGAGTTCACCCTGGTGGTGAGGGTAAGGGAGAGCTGGCAGGATGACCAGCCCTGGAACTACCTTGACCCAGAACAAGTGTTATGAACTGGCCCACCATGACATCCACCCACCCCATCTATGATTTATTGGAGCATGTGAAGGGGTCAGTCTTGCAGACTCAAAGCCTCAGGATCTCTATGACTCGGGGCAACAACAGGATAACCAAATTTTTGTATTTTTAATCATGCTATTGGCCCTATTAATTCCTCATTGGCTGGTTTCTTCATGGAGGTAACATCTTCCTGTTCATCTAGCAAAGTCTCCAGCCCAAACTCCCCATTTTTCTATGGCCCCAAACATCCCTCCCTTCCCTGCTCTTATTTTCAGATCTGTGGGTTAAGTTGCATAGCATACTTTCTGTAACTTTTCAAGCATATGTTTAACTCAACAGAGCCCGTATAAGTAGGTACCAGTTTCAAGGTAAGAAAGACAGGGACCATGAGTTCTACATGAATCTCATGCCAGCAATGAGAAACAACACTCTGTTTCTTGCTGTTGCCATCATAGTTTGTAGTATTCAGAAAATAAGATGATAGCTCTCAGTCTGTGAGATATACTAAAACAAAACTGACAGGCAAGAGCATTCCATAGAAAGATAATTCCACTAATCATCTGCCATAGCCTTCCTAATGATATCAGGAAAATGTCAGTCCTGGTAAAATCCAGACAATATTTATTCTGGAATGATATCTAAGGTTGTCACAGTTTCTAAAAACAAAGTAAAGCCGAAGAAACCACCACAATAGTAGAAAAATGGTAAGAGTTTTTCAAGTTTAACCTTAGTGTTTTATTAAGAGCAAAAATGATAAGAATTAGAAGAGAATATATCCACACTTTCATAAACCTTTCAGCATTCATATAATATCAACTGATATACAAAATTGCTTCAGAAGAAAAACCTATTGACAATAATTGCATTTTGACCATCATTTTTAAAGCATTGAAATATCTCTGACTTTCTTCATATGAAACCAGAATTCCTGAAATTAAATTCACTATTTCAATTGCAGAGAATATTTTCTAATGCAAAAATGCCTACTCCAAATGATTATCTTTTTCTATATTTTCTAGATATTCGATTATCTTTGTGATGCTTTGTGGCTAGTAGACTTCCTGAGTATATTTTACATACGGTTCTTTCATGCCTTTGGTTATATAGGGAAAGCTGCACTGTATTCCCTGTTCTTTCAAATCTTGTACATTCCAAGGCCATCATTAGTCTTCTACCACTGAATAAATCCAAAATGTGAGTCTTCATTATGCACCTCAAACTCACGGCCCTTAGAGCCTTCCTTGATCCCATTCTCAGTTCTTTAATGTTGCCCAAATTGACTTCTCCTTTTCTCTGTGCTTGTCTGACATCCAACATGAATTGCTAATGATGATTTATTTATATTACTTTCATAACTGGTGGATAAAAAAACTGCCTTTAAATAGAAAAATAATAAAATATACAATCCTGAGTCATTATTCTTAAAAGCAAAATATTTCTATATTTTGAAAGTCTTAGACTTAAAGTCACAATGAGACTACAGAGAAATTTTGTGTAACCTCCGGTCGAATTCTCCTTACTTCTGTTCATTAAATATCTATAGAATAATTGGAGAAACCAACTTTAAACCAATAGTCTTGTACTGGTTACTTTTGTGTGTCAACTTGACGCAAGCTAGAGTCATCAGAGAGGAAGGAGCCGCAGTTGAGGAAATGCCTCCATGAGACTCAGCTGTAAAGCATTTTCTAAATTTAGTGATCAATGGGGGAGTTACTAGCACATAAAGAGCTGTTACCATCTATGGGCTGGTAGTCCTGGATTCTATACAAAAGCAGTCTGAACAAGCCAGGGGAAGCATCTACCTTCCATGGCTTTGACATCAGCTCCTGCCTTTAGGTTACAGCCCTTCTTGATTTCATATTCTGACTTCCTCAAATGATGAAGTTATGATCAGGGAGTGTAAACCCTTTCCTCCCCAACTTGCTTTTTAATCATGTTGTTTTGTCACAGTAATAGAAACACTAAGACAAATATTAAATCAAATAATTTCGTTGGGTTTAATAAATTTTCAATTGATGCTCTATTTCCCAGTAGTATTTCCAGGGAAACCGTATTGACCTTTGATTTCCACGTATCTTTTGTATTCTGTTGTGTCTTCACCATTCCTTGTCTTCCCTGTTCTTGGCAAATGAGATGTTGGAGATGGGTATTGCTCAATCATATTTTATTCCTGAGATTAAACTGGTTTCTGTTTTC
Organism: Alexandromys fortis; assembly: GCF_014885135.2. Classification (NCBI taxonomy): domain Eukaryota; kingdom Metazoa; phylum Chordata; class Mammalia; order Rodentia; family Cricetidae; genus Alexandromys; species Alexandromys fortis. The sequence continues at coordinate 8,209,532 of NW_026067927.1, read as the reverse complement.
CACACTCTTATCATAAAACACCAAAGAGGCTCTGATGCCATCATTACATAGTGGATTGGATGTTCTTGCATATTATTGATGATGTTGAATTTGAGGTCCTGACCAGCAACTTCCAGTGTAAGAAACATTATGAGTCACATTTAAAATCTACCTAACTTATAATGAAAATCAAGATTATTCATCACACCATTCAAAGAGGAAGAGATAATTCTTGATGCATTCCTTGAAGCCAGAATAATGCCAAAATCAAGCATAGTATATCACCAAATTTACACCATTATCTATTAGACCCTTATAAAAGTTTCAACATAATGACATATAATCAAATTTAGCAATACGTGAAAGCAACAAGATAAAACATATGAATAAAAGTAGCCAAAATAAGTTATTTCAAAAATGAAAGAATGATTCGTCATCCAGACATCATCATTTCGATTGTTGGAGAATTAGCACTTGAAGAATCTGGTATTCAGTAAGGTTCAAAAGAAATGTAAGAACTCTTAAACAACTGCCTGTATTAACTACCTTTCTATTGCTGTGATAAATGCCATGATTAAAATCAACTTGAAGGATGGGTTTATTCCATCGAAAAGCTTATAGTTCATTCTCAAAGAAGCCAGAGAAGGATCTCAAGGCATAAACTTAGAGGCAAGAGATGAAGCAGAAACCATGAGGAATGCTGACAACGTACCTGCTCCCTATAACCTTCTCTCCTACTTATTTTATACAATTTATGAAAAACTTTCCAATTTTTGGCAGTGCCCAACATAGGCTGAGCACTTTCACATTAATTATAAATTAAGAAAATACTCCACAATCTTGCCTACAGGCCAATCTTTTAGACACATTTTCTCAACTGAGGTACCCTCTTTGCAGACAACCACAGCGTATATATCATGTTGACATAAAAAGTATCCAGCACACTGTGATTGGTAGAAATTTCTTTTTCTGCAAAACAGTTTAATATTATGAGGGTTATAGAGAAAATGCTCATGTCTCTTTCTCCAAGGTAGCATAACAAAGATGCCCTGCCTCTTCATTTATCTTCTGTTGTAAACACAATTTTATTAATTCTCTGAGAATTTCATACAATTTTGATCACAGATGGGTAAAACTCATGACAACTATTATCTTCTGGTAACATTCATAACACCTTACCATATAATAGAAGCTAGATAATATAAATTAATTCATATGTCTCCTGGAAAAGAGGTACGTTATCTTTAACCTCTGAGAATCTCTCCAGGATCAGCAATTGGAAATTACCATCAGCTTCTATAGAAAAACCAAGAGTGTTGGAAATAGTCTATAATATTTGATAATCTAAGGGATATTACTGGATAACATCTCCAAAAGTGGTGAAATACTCTTTGTACTGGGTATTTTCATTTCTTAGTCTATGAGAGCTAGTTGCAGCTTTGTCGCCCTGTTATAACATAACTCAGTTTAAATTCTCTGTCTCCCACTTGTATGTATTTGAGTTTGTGTGTATGGATGTGTGTGTGTGTGTGTGTGTGTTTAACATGTTCCTACAATAGAATACTTCCACATGATTTTTCTGAAGGATATTTAGTGTTATGTAGAGTAGGCAAAAAAGAAGGTAAGAGCTAGACGCAGAGAGTGACCACATAAAAACAGTGATTTTCAGACTCAACATGAAAGTCAAACACATAAACTCACAGAGATTGTGAAAGCAGGTGAAACACCCAGACAAGTTCAATGGAAACTAAATACCTGTATAAAGAGGGGAAGTGAACATAAAGTGTGATTCTGGTTGAGGAGCCATTGGCAGCTGATAGCTGCTGGAATATGAAATCAATTGTCTTCAAGGGTTTGAAGTCCCTCGTAGGTCATCTAAGCTCAAGTGGATAGCTCCATATCTCAGAAGATACAAAGCTGGGTAAGGAAGAAACAGAGCAAGGATCTGGAAAGAATTTGAGAAGATGAGAAATCTCGATGGAGACTTCTGTTCGTTTGCTTCCTGGCTGCCAGACCCAAATAATGACACAGAAACTGTGTTAATACAACACAGCTTTGTCTGTTAGTTCAGGATTCTTATTGGTTAGCTCTTATATCTTAAAATAACCCATTTCTATTATTCTGTGTATCTCCAGGAGGCTGTGGCTTAACAGGTAAGGTTCCATCTTGTCCTTCTCCTTTGGCAGCTACATGGTGTCTCCTTGATTCCATATTTTCTCTCTCTCTCTCTCTCTCTCTCTCTCTCTCTCTCTCTCTCTCCCTCTGTCTCTCTGTCTCTCTCTGTCTCTCTGTCTCTGTCTCTCTGTCTCTCTCTGTCTCTCTCTCTGGTCTGATTTCCCACCTGGCTTTACTCTTCTAAGCTGTTGACTGAAAGAGCTTTATTCATCAACCAATAAAATCATCACATATACAGAAGGACTTCCGACATCAGTGAAATGACCGAACATCATTATACAAAATTCAGAAAGAGTCGATAAAAATTAAATCCCAGGAATAATACCATATATGCCCCGCCAAAAGACCGAACACTGATAATTTTACACTGGAACCATAAACAGACTCTGAAGAATTATAAAGACTTTTCTGATGTTTTTAAGACACTATTCGAATATATCATAGGAAAAAAGTGGAGTTGATGCAACTTAAAATTTTAAATTACTTAAAATCAATTACAAAAAAATTCTAAAAGGTTACATGAGTGATTACACATGTTAACTATCATGCCAAAAATAAAGTAAGGGTAACCAAACCATTCCACAGGGATTACAATCATTTTCCATAAGAAGTCAAGTTTTAACTTGTGCAAGTACAATTCCTCATGTGTATAACATTACATATAACTAATGTTATCTATATCAAAAGCTGAATCATATTGATCATTCTGAGAGAAGAAGACAGTTATGAAGCATCTTATGGGAAACAGATTTAAGAAAATCATTTGGTCTCATAAATAAGACATTTATACGTTTAACATCTGTGTTTGAATCTTGCCTGTATTACTTTATGAGCAGAATTACATCAAGCAAATATTCCTGCATCTGTCTTCACTACACATTTGATTTTGTGGTAATAGTTTATACAATGTTTTATTATAAGAATTGAATAAGAATAAAAGTGCAATGTTTAGCCTAGTGCATGAACAACAGGAGACAAAGATCCCATTTCTCACACTGCTTATAAGTTATGGGGAGGAAACTAAGCTAGTCCTCATAACTCAACCCCTTATTTTTGCTAATGTTGCTTTATATAAATGGTTGATTTATTTCCTAAATTGTTATTAAGTGGGATGTGGAGATGGGTCAGTATTTAAGAATACTGCCTTGGACCTAGGTTTGATTTCCAACACACAAACACACACACACACACACACACACACACACACACACACACACACACACACACGGCAGCTCATAAATTCTATAACCCTGTTCTGGTGGTTTTATCCATTTCTTGTTTCCTTTGGTGACCAGCCACACATGTGAAACATGGATGTGCATGTAGAAAAAATACTAATACATATTAAATACAATATGAATAACTTAAATTTTTAAATAATATTATTAGGTTGTCCTAGAAATGAACTTTGCTCAGCTCTCCTCTTAATTGTACAAAGATATTAAAGTTTACATTATTCTCAATCCAAAATGTCAGATGACATAGCAATGTAATTCCTCATATGTGTAGTAACTGATTTGCAGTATGCTAGATTCTTAGGTATAATTTGTTTGAAATGACATGGGGAAAATGGCAGAACAGACACTGTATGCCACAGGATTCCCACAGTGACAAGCACTCAGATGAGATTACCTTTACAGACCAGGTGTCTGGCAGGGATGTCTTGGGATATAACTGAAAGAAAACCTTATAGGAGGACATTATTTGGAGAGGTTCAAAAAACAGTCTCGCTTAGCCCACATCAGCCCTCCCCAAAGGTATAACACTTCAGCTCCAAGAAACATGTTCTGCTTCTTATTTCTCCATAGGAAAATGCGAGACTATACAAGATAAATCTGTAACTATATTAAATGCTGCACAAAACCTCTATGACTTTCCCGTCAACACTAAACAAAGACTACCAAAGGGACATGCAAAGCTGAGTAACTGATAGAGTCTGGAAACACACAGACATCACGTCTCAAAACGCAGAAGGGGATTTATGTTCTATTAAATATTTCATGTTCTCCACTAGAGACCAGTCCTTAAGCTAGGCATATCTACTGTGTAATACCTCCAAAACTCCATGGTAGCCTTCAAGTTTCTACTAGCTCTCCATAGCTATGGGCCCTCATTCCCCTCTTAGAAGGTATGGATAAACCTTAGCTAATGATTTCCATTTGTAATCAGCTGCATCAACTTGAAAAGACAAACAGGTGTTTCAAGCCAGTCTCCTGGAGAAAATAAAAGGAAAGCTTTCAGAATTCCAACAGGCATTACAGGATTGAGATAACAGATAGAGACTTAAGACAGAATACACAAAATACAATATGCAAAGAGAAGATATTATCTTAAGAAGGGAGACTCAAGAATTATTAGCCTTGATGATTGACAATGAAATTATTTTGTCCAAAGATAATTCCTGAAGATGATACAACTTCACACTTCTAGAATGGCAAAAACAGATGTCAAGGTTCATGAACAATCAAGGAAATGTGACCAAACCAAAGAAATACAATAATTTTTCAGCAATAATTTCTAAATATAGATGTGTATGAATTATATGAATAATAAATCAAATATGTAAAATCTTTAAGGAAACTCAGTAAAGTGTAAGAGAACATAGAACTCAGTAAAATAAGAAAATAAGCTAAGAACACAGAAAATATCCAAGCAAGTTTTTTAAGTATCTGTCTAAGGTTCAGTGAATAAAATTAACAGACATGATGGAGAGCTTCAACTACAAACTTAAGCAAGTAGATAAGTCTATGAAGACTCACTTGGGATTATTCAGTTAAAGAAGAAAAATAAATAAGAATGAAGAACTTTTTCAAGGTTTACCAGGTACCATCCAGACGAATAATGCCTGCATTGTGGTTATTACTCTAATAGAATCGAGAGCAGAAAGGCTAGAAGGTTTATTTGAAAGTAGAAGAGCGCCAAGTGTCCAACTCTTGAGACGGTATGGGAATCTAAGTACATGAGGATGAAACACCTCCCCACATGTTGGATGGGAAATAAGATTTATTGAGGCACGCAATAATCAAAACGTTCAAAAGCAAAAACAAAGAAAATTTTGAAACCAAAAGGAAAAAAGTGATATATTGCACACAGGGGACTCTCAGCAGAAAACAAGCCGAATTCTCTGCAGGAAGCCTTCAGGACACTAAGGAGTAGAGTGATAGGCTTAGTGTCAGGGAGGCAGAAAAACATGCATCTGGAAATGCTTCACCAAACAAATACTCCCATCAAAAATGAAAGAAGTAAATATGGTTTGGATAAACAAAATCTGAAAAACTTCATAACTAAATGCGATACAGATGAAGTCATGAAGAAAACGTTTAACTGCAACATGGCACTGAATTTTTGCTATGATGGTATTAACTAATGTGTGTCACCAAACCACTGGTGCTGCTCAAATTCAGAGCACTTTCCTACTATGGTGATGACATATAAATTTCTTTGGTTTGTTTGTTCTTTTGTTTTTCAAAAGAGGGCTTCTCTGTGTAGCTGCAGCTGTCCTGGACCTCACTCTGTAAACCATGCTGGCCTCAAACTCAGAGATCTAACTGCCTCTGCCACCTGAGTGGTGAGATAAAAAGCATGCACCACCACTGCCTGACAAAATTTTTTCTAACTCATATATAAAAGTAAAAATACAGAAATGTTATGATAATAAAACTCTAATCTTGTAGGTCTTTAATATATAAATAAACGATATATTTTAAATATTGAAATAAAAATCTATAACAACTGCATGCAAAACAAAATTTATAGAGTTATAAAACTATAGAAATTGAAATCACAAAAGAAGATAGAGGAAGGGGAAAGTAGAAAGGAGCTACAAGTTAAAACAATTATGTTGTCACTATTAACCCTTCTCTGTCAATGGTTATATATACATTAAATTTGATATGAAGAGATTAAGGATTAAAAATAAGATATATGTGTTGGGGATTTGACTTGGTGGGTAAAGTACTTATTGTGCAAAGATGAGGACCTGAGTTAGGATCCCTAAAACCCTAGTGTTACGAGAGATTTTTTTTTTATAGGATGATATGAACCAAATACCTGTTCATACTAGACAGGAAACCAAAAGTAGATCAAAATAGTGGTGCTACCAAAGTCCAACTTGGTGAACCATTGAATTTGAGAGAGGGATACATGCTGAAGTATGTGTGAGGGGTGATTCATAAAATCAGGGACTACTAAATAGTGGCTGCCTAATAAAAAAGTACCAGTAAATTGGGTAACAATTCCTAACTGAAAGCCTAGGAGATCTCAATATGACATGCTGTCAGATGAAGTACCTGAAAAGTCTTTGGTTCCTAGCAATTATTTACTTCTATAACGTTGAGGAGGGCATTATGATCTTGTAAGTTTCACCTTCTCTGGGAGATTTGTTTACTTCTTGAATCCCCAAAGCTACTGTTCTTCCTCAGAAATAATTGCTACCCAGTACTATGCAAATGCTAGGTTCAGAAGTTCATATTTCTAACTACAATGCTAGAAAAACCAAGACAGGAAGATATAGGAATTACCTGGCCAGACAGATCAGCTTGAACAGATAACACTAGGTTCACTGAAAGTCCTTTTCTTTAAAAAAGAAAATAATGTGAAGTCACTGAGAATGATAGCTGATCAAACATTGGTCCACTACATGCATGCAACAAACATACACACACATATACACACACCTTGCCCCACACCTACTCACATACATCCTACACTTGAACAATAATGTCACAAAGTTAAAAGCAAGACCACATGATAGGCATACTATAAGAGATTCTCTTCACATTTCAAAGAGAAGACAAAGTGAATAAATATAGGTTAAACTTCTATGTGGTTTGAAGCTATATTTATATCAGATTAAAATAAATTTTAAAAAAACTGCAACAAGAATCAATAAAGATAATTACATAATGAAGAGATGCTCATTTAATTAAAAGAATTCTAATTGTTGAAACTATATGTATTCAACATCAGAGAACCTAGGTAAGTAATGTACACATCAACAGATGTGCAAAACAAATGGCACAATAATATACGCCAGCCATAGTACACTATTTTTAACTTTGGGTAGATTATCTAGATACAAAATAATTAATTCAGCAGATTTTATTATATTTTTAGACTGAGTAGATCTTACAGAGGTATGCAGAAGTGTCTATCTAACAGCTGTCTACTACACTTATTTCCAAGGTACATAAGGAAAATTCTTCCAGATTGACAAGATGGTGATTGCAGCACTCACAGTTGCAGGATATTAAAATTGTATCAAGTGTATTTTATAATGAGATGGATAAAATTAGAAATAAGAGAATGAAGAAAATGAACATGCGTATATTTGTGAGCATTAAATAATATAAAAAATGTCAAAGAAGAAATCAAAAGACAACTTGGGAAATATTTTAAGGTCAATAATAGAGATGGAAACTTTAAATGCCAAGTTCCTGAAACTTTTTTTGGTATAAAGTTTGAAACGATAAATGCCAAAGTTAGAAAATGGAAGCTTATTATAAAAATATCTTAACATTGTGTTTAAAGGATCTCTAATGAAACAAACCAAAAATCTTGCTAATTCAAAGGTTAACACACAATCAGTATTAGCAAAAGATCCAATCAATATACATATATGAATGAAAGCCTCTGAAAAGAACAGAACAATAAAGAAAGAAAATGAATCTGTTATGGGAAATGGGAAAAGTACTGGTAGGTTCGGTATGGTAGAGACAGAGAGGTGAGGTAAATACAGAAGAATGAGGAAGGTAAAAAAAAATAGCAATAAGAATGGCTGGGAAAGTCACAAGGAATCATATTATTAACTGTTTACAAAAATACTATAATAAACACAACTCTATATAAAATATATTTATGTAGTTCTAAGAACACTTCCCATCTGCGCTGATCATGTTCTCTCCAAGATACAAAGACTGTCTAACGAAATCCCCAATGCCAGATATGAGAAGCTGTTCTTTGAATTGTTGGCCATGGTTATGCAAGAGACTCCCAAACATAGAGCCTAGTTTTGTTGCCCTTTATTATCCAACACAATTGGAAGGTAAATTTCTATTTGTGAGGATACCATGGATTTCAAAAACCGGGCCCAGAGAACCCTTTAACTGGTAACCGACCTGAAGTTCCTCCTTGAGGACTGTAGCATAAATGGAGTACAAAGATAGCATACAGTCTTTCAGAGGAGGGGGGCAACTGAAAGTAACACTCAACTATGACACCTATAAACCAGGGCAATGACCAGTATGAGGTGATAACCTCAAGTGTACATAGTGGAATACATACTATGTTGGTAACCAACTCCTGTCTGTTTAGATCTGAGACCTGTCCAACAAAAGGGTTACTAGGCCTGATGCTGAAAAACTAGTTGACACTTGACATTCAGTGATGGGTAGGAGTGATGGAGGCATGGACCAGAAAGCACAGGCTTTCAGGGAAGAATGAATAAGTTCTAAGGAGTTAATATACAGCAGTGGAGTCTAGCAAATAATAATTTACTATGCAATTAAAATTTTCTAAGAACTCTTATTAGAAGCAAAATGGAAAAAAACTAACTTTTATTCTCATACCTCTTTATCTGCTTATTGTTAATTATGATACGACATATTAAACCTTCATCATTTTGGAAATATTTATTATAGGCATAATATAACCTACTGTGGTTAAATAGGTGTAGGTATGTTCCTTGCTTTTCCTAAGAGTTTTATTTCCAAATTTGTGTCAAGGTGGTCATTTTACACACCAATGTGTAAAATTATATGATTTATATTGCTTTCTGAAATCATAGAACTCAAAATGGAAACCAAACATAATAAATGTTTTTGGGTTTTTTGTTTGTTTGTTTTTTGTTTTGTTTTGTTTTTTGCCAAGGTCTCAAATCCAATTAGAGAGTTATTGGTTACTGTTAAGGTATGTATGATACTATCACATCCTTGGGCTTATCTTGCCATGCTGGTCATTGACATAGTTTATTTTATTGTAAGAAGCAGGTGTAAACACTTGTTGGAACATGAAAAGAACAATGGTGGACATGAGATACTTGTCTAAATGTGGAACAGAGGGAGTGGGTTTGAGGAACATCATAATACAATGTTCTTTAAAGTAAGTATTAAATAATAATAGATTCAAACCTGTGGATGAGTAATGAGAGAGATTTAAAGTGGACAGCAAGAGGAGGCGAACAGAGGTAAGGGATAGAAAGAGCAAGGGAGAGGAAAAGAGATGAAGAAAAGAAGGGAGAAGGAAGAATGCATCTGTGAAATGAAGTACACCTGGGAATGCAGCCTATTTGAAGTGTCATTGACAGTTCAGCAGGGATTTGATGACTGAATAACTAGCAAGGGACCTGTAAGAAACATCATGACTACTCTTCCAGGGGACCTGGGTTCAATTCTCAGCACCAACCTGGCAGCTCACACCTGTCTGTAATTTCAGTTCCAGGGGACCTAACACACGTGGCAAAACACCACTGCACATAAAATTGCAAAAAATAAACAAATATTTTTTTAATGAAAAAGAAAGGACAGTCACTTAGACTGTTGAAGAGGAAACACTGTTCAGTTTAGACAATACAGTTCAAACTTGGAAGCACATCAAAAAGAGAAAGTCACTAAGATAAGGTTTGAGTGCACATTCTCCCTTCTGCAACAGGTCAGGAGCAGAGGGTTCAGCAGTACCATTCGACAGTGTATGCACATTTTATGCTTGGTGTCAAATACTGTGATTTTGGGTACCTTGAGACTGAAAATCTGTCCTCAGTATTTGTGACCTGGCTCATGGATGTGACAAGGGATCCTCAGATTGAACTCACTTCCTTGATGGGTAGCAGCATTGTTAGGAAACAGTATAAGATCAAGGGAAGAGCATCTCTCCAGTTTGGGTCATGACCCAGCACATTAACAGCTGATATTAGGGCACAATAAAGGCAAGAAAATGTGAAAAGGTCTTTTATAAAACTCAAGTATCATAAATACAGAAAAATCTAAACATTCAAATATTACAGATATGTTATTTAAACAACAGATTTAGAGCCAATTCTGCTTCTAAGAACCACAAAAGTATTTTAAAATGACAATACCATCCAATCCCTAGGTTTAGGAGTTTGACTAAACTGTAATGTGCCTGTTTTTCTTTTCTTTTCTTTTTCCCAAGATCTATCCCTTGAATAAATACAAACCCCTTAAAATTCCTGCTAGAAGAAACCCATTGCTGTCAACAGAATTTACTGTGTGTATGCCAAAATCTGCCTCAAGGCTACTAATCATACGTTAGAGCATTTGCTTTAGGAAGCAATTATAAATCTTTTTTTCTGGCTCTTTGAGATATAAGCAAATGCAAGACCCAGTCAGTGCAGATATCCAGGGAAGTAGCTCTCTTTTCTCTCGCTTCCTGTGGACCGCCTCACTGCAGAAGTGGTTGTTGGTAACCTTCAGAGCACCAGGATCTATTGGCATTTTATCTTCAGTACTCACACGAATGAGGTTGGCAGTGGCATGAGTTTGCACCTCCAGCACTGGCAAAATAGATTCAGCTAGATCCCTGGGACTCTCTCTACCGGCAGCCAACCTAAGGGTTGAGTTTCAGTCCAGTAAGCCACCTAGTCTCAGAAAACAAGGTATATAGCTTCCAAGAAAAGATACTTAAATGTGACCTCTAACATTCATACGCAAGCACACACATGTATGTATGTATGTGTGTGTATGCATAGTCTTCACCACTAAACATAAATATCACACATACATAACTATCTAATTAATTAATTAAAGTGATTATCTTGCCCTGTTTTGAAAAGCTACCATCTTTGGTATGAAGAATCAGCTTTCCCTCCCAAAAGTTGAAGGTAGTCAGCTGAGACAGGGCAATCACACCAACTGTAATCATTCAGCTAGTCTTTTCTTTCCCCGCACTGCTGCCTTTTATTCTCAGCAGCATGAAGCTCATCTTTATTCTGTTTTGCTCCCAGTAAGGAATCTAAATAAAATCGATTTTCTTTTTCTTTTCTGTCTTCCTCTGTCTTCGCTATTTTTAGTGATTGTGAACCCTACTAAGTAAAGACACAGTTCTATACTGAAAACCCAAAAGATCAAAATCTGTAAAGTATCAAATCCATACAATCTAAGATCATGAAAGAACTATAATCCTGAAAATATCAACATGGAAAAATGCACTTTAAAAACACATGTAAATGATGTTTATTTATATTTTAAAGGCTTTTTCCTTTGAGAAATAGGAAAACATGAAATTGCTTTATTAGTCCCTTAACAGGAAGATTGAAAAATAAATTTTTGAAATCATAAAAACTAAGATATGCAAACATCAGCTTTACAGACTTAACAGTTCTGGAGTGATTATGCACATTCAGTAGACTAAAGGTTACTGTAGCTCTGATGCCTATGGAAGGTTTCTCTATTCTTTCCCTTGAAACCTTGAGTCTATTTAGACCTTTGGAGAGTCCATCCACATTGAAGGCAGTTCTTCCCTACCTAAACCACTAGAATCCACAGTTGAGTCTCCTCTGGAAATACTCTCACAGGCGCATCCATAATATTTCACTGTGTTCCTGGGTGTTTGTTCTGTTTCACACAACAGCACGATCCCATGCACAATTGGACTTGAATTACCCCCTTCTTCAAATGCTGACAGTTACTCATCTTTAAAACTTTGGTTCTAATGAGAATATGGCCTTTGAGATATGTTCTAAGACTTCCACATATATTTTAACCTCTCAAAATCATGTAATCCCTATGCATATATACTCACATATTGTAAATAGTTTATGGATTATTCATAATATATTACACATTATTTATTATTTGCCCTGCTGGGGTTTGGGTATGTTCTTTTTTTTTTTTTGGTCTAGTATATCCTCTATGTATATCCATCCCTTGGGAATGCAAATGCACACCTACAATATTAGACGATAGAAATGTGTCATTTGATTTTTTTTTAATTCTAATATTGAGGCAGTTTGTGCAGGACTTACACATAGAGAGGGTCAACAGTATCCACTCCATACTATCTTTGTTTTTCCATCCATAAAAGGAAATGATAACCCTTATGTATATTATTTCTGAAGAAAATGGAAGATACTGGAGAATTGCAAGATGCAATATGTTCACAAAATCTAATTATTTCTTTCAATTTTTAATATAAATTAGATGTGTAATAATAATTCTCTGTGAATATTTAGATGCTACATACATGCAATGGATTTCCTTCAGAAACAATCATACATGATAATGTATCCCATCAGACTGAGCCATTTCTAAGTTCATATTTGTAACTATGAAAATGTGTTCAGTTTCCTAGGAAAACATATTTCTGTTCTTTTGGCCTTTTCTTTGCCTAAATATTGCAAAACAAACTAAAGATTGAAGGATAGTGCAAGTATTTAATCAATTCTAGATTCTAACTTATTGCTGCTTAAACCACAAAGCTATAGGGATTATCCCTTTAATATTTAATACATTCATAAATCTACTCCAGAAAATCTGTCCCTTTATCTCTTTCTGTATCTGTATTTCTTTCCTGATGCTTTGGTAGCTTTTGAAGTGTTTGCTATACTATACTTCTACAAAATAAAACATATTGAGAAAAAAAGAGACTATGGAATTTATCGTTACAAATAAATGATATTATAACATGTTACTAATCTGTAGTGGTCATCAGGAACCATCGCACACATATTTACTTGCATTTTAGGATTATGTTTGACACTGAGGAAATACGGCAGTTCAAAGAGCTTTAAGATTTATTGTGATACTTAAGTTCCTGTGGAAGACACAAACTGCTACATCAATTAAACATATTGCTAAATCATAAGAAGACAGTTCTAAAAGAGAATGGATACTAGAATCCAAGGTTCCATAATGCTAGAACTTTCTGGCTTTTTGTCCCCCTGTAATGTGACTTAGCATTTAGCATAGACCCTTTGTAAGCCAGATATGCATGATTTGTTAGCTGTCTTCAACAAGAATTTGGGTGATGAATACATTATTGAATGGATGACTGGATGAGGACTGAGGAAGCACGGACTCAGAGAAATTAAAATTTCTACAGAGATATACAATGAGCTGCACAGAGACACTTTGGTGCAGGCTTTGCTTTTCAACTAGAAACCTTTGTAAGTGGCACTGAAATTATTTTATACTGAAGTTACTCTGTCTCATCCCAGCGTTTGCTGATGTGGCTTTTATTATTTATTTATTATAATGTATATGAGTGCTCTATCTGCATGTACAACTTTATGCCAGAAGAGGGCATCAGGTCAAAGTATAGATAGTTGTGAGCCACCACACCTCTACCCTGGCAAGGGGTACTTTTGTTGAGTCTGGTCCCTGACACAGGTTTTTATGAATTTGGCTTAGAATTGCAACTGATGATTGAGATATTGAGTATTCTAGGGTATCACTTACCATATTTTCCCTCTTTTTCTTCCTTCCTTATGTCCTTCCTTTCTCTCTCTCTTTCATTTATTTATTTGTTCTTTTTTTTTCTTTTCTTTGTTTTTAATTTGGTATTTTGAGATAGGGTTTCTGTGTGTGAGCCTAACTGTAATGAATCTCATTCTGTAGAACAGACCATCCTCTACCTTACAGAGATCTGCCTGCCTCTGCTTTCTGTGTGCTGGAATTAAAGCCATGTTTCACCATTGCCTGACTTGCTTACCATATTATCACCAAACGCGTTTGCTATTTGTTGATTTTCTGTTAAAAAGTGAGCATTAAAAATATCTTCTGTATGTCTAGTCAAGTTTAGAAACACAGAGAAGTTGTTGTACACATGACTAATTCATAATTGATAATTTTTTTAAACTAAATTCAATATCAATGAGTTATGTTTTCTCAGGTTGCTTGCAAATAAGCCAGTTTAGAAAGGACCTACATAGTAAATAAGGTTTTATCTATTTATTCTCAGTAACTAGAAACAACATAATCCATTCAAGTAAAAAGGTAAACTATATTGTTCACATGTATATGTGTGCAAGTATATTGTATATTTATGTTTATTAACCTAATACACCTTGTGGTATGCATATATATACTGTTCATATATGTGCATGTGTGTAATATATGCACACATATGGTTACATATATGTAAATATATGTGTTATGAATGTTTATAAGATAAAATCTTTCTTAAATAATATTCTGAGATACATGGACAAAAAGGATTTATTGATAAAATACCATTCCCATGATTACACCCCTTTAATAAAAATTTCTTCTCATAAAAAACAAAAGTTCAAACAGTTTACTTTCATACATTTAGTGCTATTGATTTGGAGTAGTCCATATGCCATCTTTTGTTGTTTAGAAGATAAGATATAATTATTGAAAAAAAACAGATCAATAAAAGATTTGAGCATGTGTTAGTTTATCTCATTCTGCCTATAGTTCAAATTCTCAAACAAACACAAGTAATTTGCATAAACTTTGCTTGTAAAAGAAAGTAAACTAGAATCAATGTCCTGGTAAAATACCTGATATTTACTTCAAGAACTTCATAATGTCTGATATTCAAATTCTTTATAAAAACACTCTCTGAGACATTTGTTTCATGACTATGAAGTTAAAGGAATGTTTTGAGAGACTGGCTACCCAATAGCAGCCCAAATATCAGTAATTCCTAAGGATTCACCTTCTCATGTACCAAAGGTATCAAGTGATAGACGAGTAGCTGCACATTCGTAACCATCTAAACTAGACAGTCCCCACACTTGTTCCATCTGTTCGATGCAGCTAACCAGATATGCAGCATTTCAGTTAGACCATTAAAATACCCAAGACACAAACCCCATATTTAATCAATATAGTTCCATTGTATCTGCTCAGCTCTTAAGGAAATAAAGAAAGCAATGCTTCTTCTCAGGCTTTGAGACTTAAAGGCATATTCGTTTCAAACATGCATATTCATGAATTTCACTCGTTTTACCTGATTTGCCCCTGCTTTTACATTCCTAAATCTAATTTTGGCTTGTAGATAATACTCTGATATTTTGAGTGCATCCTTGGAAAAGACTAATGCATAAATTAACATAAAATAATCCCCGAGTCGCAGTTGCATCCTAAGCCATCTGTCTATTTGAAATGTAACAGCTTCCACTTGATTGGCTGGACAGATTCCATAATTTTTGAGTAATTGTAGGCCTTAAGTAAGTAAAAACAAATAACAGAGATATGTACAGTGGTTTGGGCTGTAGTTCCCATTACTCTGGAGTCCAGGGAAATATAGATCTACTGTTTGAAACCATGAATGGGAGTCCATTCTGTGATTCAGGTAAGACCTTATGTCATAAAGCAAAATGTAACACAAGTGAGTTTAGTAGTAAAAAGAAAATCTATAACTTCCTAAATAACTGCATGGCATATTAAAGTAAGCAGAATAAAATCTGAATGCTTTATTATTCTTGATACATTTATTTCTTCCTCCCAGTCTTCTCATTGTCACTTCTATTATTATCATTCAGTTTCTTAGTCCTCTACCCTTTCACCTTTGACTGGATAGGATAACTGAAGTTAGACAACTTGCTCATTACCACCAGAAATAGGACTGGATTATAGATGTTAGACAAATCACCTACACCAGCACAAACAGGACCAGGGACACGGTAGCTTCCTCATTGAGTACTGATGTTTAAAGGCTGTCTTATAAACATTTCCACTTCACTGTTTCACTGTACCAGTATCATTGCTAACTGCATTCTAACTATATTACCTTCATTTTTACACATTATTAAATATACTTCTTTTTACAGTAGACAAACCCCAAAAAGAAACCAAACAGTCGCAACTCCTCAAAATGGAAAGAAAATCTAAAAGCAAGGTGCTGAGATCCAATTAATACATCTACCACACAACCCATTCATCTAAGGCTTAGAGAATGTCATGGAAAATGGGGTGTAAAAATTCTAAGAACCAGTGGGCAAGGATCGGATTCTGCTGCTAGATAGTATCTTCTATATATAACAGGAAATTGTACCCAGGAAATCTCAAACAGTTTTATGTAGTAGTATCTATTTCTTGTAGAGAGAAATTTCCTTGATGAGGCATGAGGACTACATTTATCTGCAGATATTGTGATAGCTGTTTAAGTATTGTGGGGTTATGGTGATTTAATAAAGTTAAGTAACAACAATTACAGAAAAAGAAATCATGAATTTAAAAGAAAGTAAGCAGAGGAAACTCATGGGAAAGTTTAAATGGACAAGAGAAAACAGAAAATTATATAGTTAGAGTAAAATCTCAAAAAATAAAAAGATATTAATGAGGAAATCATGAGGTTTTAACTCTTCTGAAGATGATAAAGGTAAATATGTAATACCATAAACCAAAAATACTGATGAATTCTTTTTTTCTAGGTAAGAATCGATGAAGTCTAAGTAAGTAAAACCACTAAGAGGAGAGAAAATAAATAAGATGGCTACGTAAGAGTTGCTATATCAAGAGATTATAAGACCTGGTAAATTCAGGAATGAATGTCTGGTACACCATTTCAAAACTGTTGACCAAATTTCCTAAGGTCCATATTTACATGTAATCAGTATCTCATAGAATGAAACAGAATTGAGTTGCTCAGGCCAATGATACTAGATAGGTGAGTAGTCCCAAATTGGAGCTGATGGCCTAAGTATTAGAAGAGGGTTGATATCTATTATCAGTGAAGTGATAGTTCAACAAAGACAAAAATAAAAATAAAGCCAAAAAAAATAAGAAAGGAAGATGGGAATATATCATTATTTTAAGATGATATGATAGGATATGTAAGTGACTCCAAAAATTCTACCAGGGAACTCATATAGCTGAAACCACCATTAATCAAGTACATGGATATAATATTTACTTAAAAAACCTCTATTACACAAATGATAATTGAGCTAGAAAAGAAATCAGAGAAACAATACCTTTGACCATAGCCTCAAATAATATAAAATGTCTTGGAATAACTCTAACAAAGTGAGTGAAGACTTATATGACAAGAGTTTCAAGTCTTTGAAGAAAGGAATTGGAGAAGATATCAGGTGGTAAGATTAACATAGTAAAAATGACCATCTTACAGAAAGCAGTCTACATAATCAATGCAATCACCATTAAAATCCCAACATAATTCCTTACAGACCTTGAAAGGAAATAACCAACGTTGTATGGAAAAACAAAAACAAGCAAACAAACAAAAAGATAGTCAAACAATCTTGTTCAATAAAAGTCTGGTGGAGGTATCATCATCCCTGATTCCAAGTTCTATAATAGAGCTACAGTAATAAAATTCACAAGGTATTGCCATAAAACAGACAGGTATATCAAGGGGGTGGAATTGAGACTCGTGATGCAAATCCATAAACCCATGGACAACCTATTTTGGACAAAGATGCCAAAATTATACAATGGAACTAGGAAAACATATTCAAAAACTGGTGATGGTCTAACTGGATTTAGGCATGTAGAGAATACAAATAGATCCATCTCTATCACTCTGCGCAAAACTCAATTCCAAGTAGATAAAAGGCCTCAATATAAAACCACATACTCTCAATCTAGTAGATACGAAAGTGGGAAATAGACTTGAACACATTGGCAGGGGAGACAACTTCCTGATCAGGACACCAATTGCACAGAAAGTATGATCCCCAATTAATATCAATCAATCAATGGGACCGCATGAAACTGAAAAGCTTCTGTATGGCTAAGTGTACCATCAATGGGACAAAACAGCAGCCTACAGAATGGGAAACGATCTTCAGCCATCCCACATCTGACAGAGGACTGATATCCAAAATATAAGAACTCAAGAAACTAGACCTCAATAAAAGCACAGAATCAACCAATCATAGGGGCTTACAGAGACTTCAGAGAACACTAAGAAGCCTGTGTGAGATTAACCTACACCCTTTACATATAATTTATGGTTGTATAACTTGATCTTCTTGTCCTATCAGCGGAAAGCAGGGGCTTTCTCAGACTCTGTTGCTTTCTTTTAGTACACCTTTCTCCTACTAGATTGCCCCATCCTTCATTAAAGCAGAGGAGGTGCCTAGCCTCACTGCAGGTTGATATACCACTAATGACTGACATCCACAAGAGGCCCGCGTTTTTCTGAAAAGAAATGGAGGAGAAGGACTGAACTGGGGAAGAGGGAGATGGAAGAAGGGGAGAGCCTGGGAGGAGAGGAGAAAGGGGAAACTTCAGTCAGGATATAATATCAATAAGCAAATAAATAAATGGCAATAACAAAACTAAAAAATAAAAGACTAAGAAACATAAATCACATTAAAGGGAAAGAAACAGACGAATCATTAGAATTGTAGGCATGTTACAATAGTGGGAAGTAGAAACCATGGACTAAAAACAATGCCATTAAACCGTGAAAGCATAACAGAAACAATAGGCCGTAGGTGGTGAAGAAACCAGCAAATGACAAAACAGGGATGAGAGAGGAACAAGGTTCCCATTCCTGCTCTTGTTTGAGCTCCTCATCCCATAGGTATTCTCAGAGTAAACACCATGTTTATGTTCTTCGTAATATACTCTAGCTCTTGTCACCAGACGAAAAACATTTAAATCTTTACCCATGCTATATTTTTTGACAGCGTGCAACAAAGTCTTTCCACACCCCAGAACAAAAGGCAGTTCAGCCCAGACCTCCCACACTGCTCTTTGCAAATCTTCCCCTTTAATAGCAGCACACTCTCATTGATTCTGCTATCAGGAGCGCAACCAGACTGAATCATCTAAGACTCCTGACATTATGCAATAACTTGGAAATACCAAGCACTTTAATGTAATTATCTTGTCTAAAACAGTTTAGCAAACAGAAAGTCAAGCCTGATGGTTTATGGTAATAGGTTTCGGAAGCAATCATATTGGTTCTTTTATTATTTTTCTTCCCTCTGTGTCTTTCTGTTAACGAATCTAACCTTGGAGGAGGAAGGAGAGACAGTCAAGACAGATACAACTTTATTTGGTTTTATAAAATTTGATGTTAAATTAGTGTATTATTATGCATAACACATAATAGAGGTAGTTTCTGTGGTTACAGGGTTAGAAAAAAAGTTATCTGATGGATGATTTTTAACTCAATTAAAGAGTCAGAAACATAAAAAAAATCGTTGTAGAATGAAACAAGCAGCAGAATGTTGAGACAAAAACTTCCATCTGTGGAAGTACTAGCAGAGTATAAAAAAATGTCATTGTCTGAACCAAAGATTAGCAAATCGTCACAGGAAAGACTTCATAGTAAACACTTTGAGCTTTTCAGCTATATAGCCTCATTGCATATAATATCATCAGCAGTATCGGGGCACCTGAAAGAGAAGATTCAGACCTTCCCTTTCAAGGGTGATGTAATACAAAGGCTAAAGGACATCATCTATGGAGATGAAGATGGAGTAATTCTGTATGAAGAAGAGTAATTATGGAAGGGTTTCATAAAAATTAATACTTAATATAAATTTAAACTTAATGGTCTAGCTATTCACAGGAAAATGTTCAGTGGGAACAAACATAAGGAAAGACAGAGGAAAATACAGGAGTGATTACAGTTAAAAGTAGTGCAATTTACAGGATATTAGGAGTCATGTAATGTTCTCTGAAACAGAAGTTAACTTCAGACTTAACTTCAGATATTAATGAGGGCATCATTAATAGCTCTACATTGATTAATATTTAGGTTACACATTCTCCAAAATAGGAATGAGTCAAGGAAAGAAACACCCTTGAACTGAGGAAGTTCCTAAGAAAGAAAAGAACTGAGAACTGACATCGATATTTGAAGCCAAAACTTGATGACTGAAAGATCTGATAACATGTCCTTGTTTACAATATATACCAGTTTTTATACTCTGATTAATATATACCATTGATTAGATTTATATGTTTTGTACAAACTTCTATACAGAGGTCATCCAGAGTTCCTATGGAAGAAAATATTGTCAAGCCTAGTAGATTTATTACAGATTTATGACTGTTACAAATTAGCTTACAGAAAGTAAATCAGGGGGTAGCCACTTTCGTTTATCAACAACTGAGGGTGAAGGTAATTATGTAGGTAATGCATAGTAACAAAAGGTTATTTACATACATTACTTATATCTTGCTAGTTTGGGCAGCTAAAAGGGTTGAATAGTAGTAGTATTTAGCTTGCTTTCTCCCTCACTGCTTTGGGGATCTTAGCATACATTATATATAGTGCCACCCACATTCAGGACCTTTTCTTCCTCTATTAGACTGCTCTGAAAAACCCCTTATGGGGATGCTGAAGGTATGTCCTTAATAATCCTACCTATTTCTTTCCTCTGATTGACAGTTAAGCTTAATCATCACAGTAGTATAACTGTGGTGAATTGCCAACAGCTGGCTTAGAAGCTACAACTGATAATGTCTCCCTTCTTTAGTATCTATCTCAGTATTTCCACTGACCTCCCTGGCATACCTAGTGGCATTATCCAAATCCATATCTTTGTGAAAACTTAATTCATGCACATTATGTGATGTGGAGGTAGAAATAATTTAATTGTACAATTGCTGTCACAATTGGACTAGATAATTCAAATCACCACCCAGCTGAAACCACCGTCTCTACTAATTCTGTTCCCATTTTGATAATCGCAAAGATTACTATAGCTCCACATTCCTGGATAAATAAAAGTATTTATCCTTGCAAAGTTGCTTGTCTTGTTTAGTGAGTGCTAGTCTCTTCTTATGAAACCTAAGTAATAACGTCATATTTTGTATTTCAATAGAAATTTGATTATCACCAACAGCAGTATTTTCCCTTTGGAAGCCAATTTTTTAGTTTTAGGGGCCAAAACTGTGAGGATAATAAGATTAGTATAAAATGTTGTTTCTGGTAAATGAATGTGATGGCAAGTGGGTCACCCAAAGTCATTGAACCTACACTTTAAAATCCACACTACATTCTGATCTGGAGAATGACTCTTCATGTTCTTATGTGCACCCCTAACCTAAGGCTACGTCTATGCCTGAAACTATCAGTGTGATGGATTTTGGGCAACATGGGTTGTTATACCACTGAAGAAATTCATATAATGGGTCACTCCTATACCACCTTTGCTTTAAAAAAAAAAAAGTAGTGTCTCTTGAATTAAACTGATGGTAAATGAGATTCCATAGGAATGAAGGGCTCTCTGAGTGGTTAATTATAACAAGGGCTTTTGGAAGACAGTAGAAACGCACACACAAAGACACATAAGTTACTAGAAAACGCTTTTGTGCCTTTTCTGTGGTAGATGATTTTTGATGGCTATAATTGTGTGAACTGAGTAGCTTGGTGCTTTATCTTCATCCCCTTTCATTTACACACCTACTTCTCTCCATAGAATGATTATTCCTAACTTTTTAAGCACCATCTCTATACCTTTACATCTTTTCTCATTTATTTATAGTTCAGAACATTGAATGACTTCTATTACTGGCTTTGGAAAAGAAAAAAATAGCAATTCCCATAATTCCACTATTTTGAGAGTTACCACATTCTCATAGTTTTCTTTAATATAGACTGCTCACTCAGTTGCTTAAGCCAGCATTTTAATCCAGTTAGGAAGTGGTAATACATTTGATACTTACGAGGCCACTTTTGAGAGAATAATTTCTCCTCCATCAATAAACAATGATAGGTACCACTTTATTGCCAGTTAGGTAGCAAGTAATCCTTCCAAAACTCTTATTCTGCATTCTCCTTTCTCAGAGTACTTATGTCATCCACTAAATCTGGATGAGTTGGTTAGAAATATGGCTCAGCAGTTAAGAACACTTACTGCTTTTTCATAGGACCCAGGTTCAATCTCCTTACCCAAATGGAGGGTTACAACTGTCTGTAACTCCAGTTCCAGCAATAAAATAAACTTTTCTGGCTTTCATAGGCACCAGAAACAGATGCAATGCACACACATGCATGCGAGAAGAACATGCATACATATAAAATAAATTAATAAACATAAAAAGCAACTAAACAAATAACAAAATCAATTCTTGAAATTTTTGCAAATCTGTCCAAGATCTTATTCCACATGAAGGTGCCACCCGAATTCAGAGTCATTTCTTTCTTCTTACTTAAATTATGCTGCAAACACCCACACAGAAATGCAAAAAGTTTTAATCCTCAATATCCTATCTCTCAGGTGAGTATATGTTTACCAGACTTTGTTTAAGGAATACTGTTTAAGCCATTACCTATAAAATGATGACAGAATCAATAGCTGTACTGACTGGAGGGAGAAGACAGGCTTCAATTCAAAAGTCTTGATTGTCCACCTGAGATGATTACTAACTCGTATAATCCTCAAGAGCAGTAACAAAGACTGGCAAAGAAAATAGTTTTTTTGTGACATTGTGCTGGGTCGTTGTTAGATGAGAGCGCTCTATGGGAGAAGTTGCAAGCTGTAGATCAGTCTTTTGAGTCAGACTTAAGGAGAATAGAAAGGTGAAAGATATCTGCTAATACTAATGCAACTTAACTTGTAACAAATTAAATAAACATGTTAAGTTCTGAGAGCATTTCTAGAAAGCAAACTTTTGTATACACTACCACCAGTCTGTAATTCAAACAAACTAGAAATATTCCCTGCCTGAAAAACATGTTCCTGATGTTTGCTACTGTTGCCGAAATATTGAGTAATTTAAAGTTTTCCTAATTTGTCACTAAGTAATGTGGAATTTTTATATTCAAATGAAATATTTTATGATACGACAATGCTTGTCTTAAGAGTCAATCCATGGTTTAAAGAGGAGACGACCAATTACAAAATACAGTCCTAGGTACCATACTTGATGCCAGAAATTAATGTTCAAAATAAGCTATATTCTACTCACAGAGCTGATTAAGAAAAATCAGATAACTAAACAAGCCAACTTTCATTTTTGCCTCTAATAATAACGCAAAGTCTCCCTTAGGTCATTCTTATTACTTCTCCAGAAGGCATGGCATTTCTCTTTTCTTGATGCCAGCAAGTGGCTGAGCTTAGAAGACAGCTGTGTGTTACCCCAAATTAAAAATATACATTAATGAATAATAAAAGTCATGATAATATTTTAGTCACAAAGTGTCTGGCATATCATAACATTTGCAAGGAAATGGACATCTTATGACTAGACATAGGAGTCACATAAAAGGCTGCTGTCTAGCCTGAGTGGGAGGAGCCTTTCCCACTGTAGCAGATAGATGGACGTGAAAAGGACAGTCTGGCATGTGGGAAAAGCTATAAGAAAGTTGGTGGAACTGCTGTACAGAAATGACTGAATCAAAATTTCCCACTTTTCTTCCAAATACATGTTTTGTGAGAATATTTGATGTGTATTCACTAGTTTTTATTCTCTAATGTACAACTCTTCGTAATGCCTATGCAACTTAGTAGGTGGTTCCTCATGTCACCGCTGGTCAATAGAACTCTGATTAAATAGCTATAAAATTTGTTAATTTCAATACTAGTAAGTGGCTCTTTTTGGCTTTTTGAGAACATTCTATTATCAAAATAACATTCTCTGATTTAAATTTAAAATAAGGTAGAGTGGGTACTTCTCATGTTGTTGTTTTTAAACAGCATGAACTCTGGCCAAAAGCACTTCAAGAAGTAATCTGAGTGTGTCACCTGCATTTCCTGGTGAAATTGCAAATTTTACCACAGAGGAAAAATAGGAAGTCTCAAGATATTAATTAGCTAGCTTTGGGTAACAGGAAGGTAAGTGGCAGAATGTGAAGCCATTAGATTTCCTGATTTTCTATACTTGACTGGAAAACACTCAAACGAGAGCAATGGTTTTCTGAGCCTTTGGATTCTGCTTTCAGTCTCTAATACATTAGTATTAAGTTTTTGTTTGTAATAAAGACGCCACTCTTTATATTAGTACTTGATTTTTCCTGTTGTATTTCTCATTGTATTTCTTTAAGTCTTCTTTTCTAACTTACTACTGCTGCCTTTCTTAGCATTAAATACAAAGAAAAGGAAGAGAGGAAAGGAGGAAAAAAGGAGAGAAAAGAAGGAAGGAAGGAGGGAGGGACGGAGGGAAGGAGAAATGAAAGGAGCAGAAGAAGAAAAGCAAGGTTCTTCACAAGCTCCTGCCTTTGCAAATCTAGTCCCCAGGCTCCAACACTGTTCTGAAAAGTTATAGAGCACTTGAGACTGCTGCCTGCCTAAAAGAAGTACGTATTGCTTGAGGATATTCACCTCCTGGTCTAGCTCCCTCTGCTGCAGGTGATGTCACTGTAAACTCCCACCACTATATGTCCCTTGCTACTATAGGCACAATGCCTCATCTTAAATCTTTATTCTAAACTATAAATCAAAGCAAACCTCTTATTCCTTAAGTTGCATTATGGTGGTATTTTGCCACAATAGTTAGAAAGGTAAGCAACATAGTTTGTCAATAAAATCTAAACTGTCAGCAGGGTAGTGGTGATGCATGCCTTTAATTCCAGCAGTCGGATCTCTGTAAGTTCAAGGCCAACCTGTTCTGGGAGTGAAGTCCAGGATAGATAGGGTTACATACTGAAATCTTGTCAAAAAAAGAGGGGGCAAATAACCAACAAAAGAACAAAATAAAAAAAATCACAAGAATTCTAAATTATTTTCATGGGAGAAAATGGAGTTTAGATGTAATCTTTTGCTATTATTTACCATGGGCCTTGTATACACAAAACTATATACAGTGGGAAAACTCATAGCAAAATATACAAAGTCGACAGACAATTTCTATAATTTATTAAATTCTTATTTCAAGGAATTTAGTTTCCCAACCTGGAATGAAAATACTCCTTGTTCTGCTTGACCTTTTCATTTATAACACAAGTCAGTTTTATTTTCTTACATCAATTCTGTCAAACAATTGTTTTAAGGTAAATTGTCCCCTGGATATCAAGTCAAGACAAAACTCGCAATGTTTTTGAAGTGCAATCAGGACCTTAAGGTATCACCGGGAGCAATATTTTTCCCCAATCAGATGCTGGCTTCCTCTTCATTGCAGAATAAATAAATTAGTATAAATTATGTCCTTTGACCCATAGATAAAATTGTATGTTGAGGATATGCTGCTGACTTTACAGATTACATTGTATTTATTTTTAGAATGTTTAAATCAATAACATCTCTGTCATTATAGTAAAAAAAAATCAGTCAGAAGGCAATAAGACAATAGGCCTATTGCCAGTTTTCTTGCTATGACAAATAAATGCCTAAGAGTTTACATATAACTCGGTTTCTTTCTTGATCATTTTTAAGTCTTCTCCAAACGAACATAAGTCCATTGCAGATGAGAAAAAAATACCAAAGCTATAATCTGAGTATATTGAAACTTCCAGAGCAAAAGGAATCTTGCAGATATTAATTAAGATAAGGATTAAGATGAAAAAATGACCCTAGATTATTTGTTGAGCTTAATGTGCTCACTAGGGTTTTAGAGATAGGAAACTAGAGAGTGGAGGTAAGAAATGATGAAGAAGCAGGGATGGGAGAGATTTGGATACACTTAAGGGCAGTCAAGATGGAAAAGAATAACCAGCAAAAAGAGCAGGGGGTCACCAGAAGGAAAATCAGAAAACAGTTCATCACAAGGACTTTCCAAAAGAAGGTAACCCTGTGGACACTTTCTAAATGTCAGATTTCTAGAATGATAAGATAATAAATGGATACTCTTTTTGCCCTCTAATTTTGATGGTGATTTTCTGTGGGATTAATGGGAGGCATTATTGTTCTCAAGTTCTTTCTCTAAAGAATGAATGTCATTCCTTAAAGAAGTCTAAGATAATAAGACATAGACTCAAGCGATCAAAACTCTGTGGGTTGTAATGATTAAGTGCATTTAACACACTACATGGAGAGACTACACAAAGGAAGATTTATAATTTTGGTTGCCATGGTGATTATTAAAACTACATTTACGTAATGTATTATGGAGAACAATATGAGCCATTTTGTATAAAAGAAATTAATGCAATACATTCCTATGGTTCATTACAAGTTCATAACCTTCTGAAATTAACCTTTATTTTTTTTTATGTTACTATGCTGTGAGTATATGTGTATATAATGTATAAAAGAGAGAAAAGAGAAATTTTCAATACTATTTTAAAAAGATTATCCCCAAATTCCTTCCTCATATTGTCCTCATTTCAGTCATTTGTTAATTCACATTGTCATGTCTGAATCTTCGTGATATCATTTCAGCTGAGCTCTTGGTAGGCAATGTTTTAAATCTGTCTGCCTGTCACTAATATGGGAGCTGTGTCCTGGGCTTCCTAGACTTTTGAGGCTTTATTTGCATCTCACATATTTGATCTCCTCTCTTTGTTTATGACTCTTCTCTTCAGATGAGCTCTTTCCTTAGCCATGGGCACTAGAAATTGATGGAATGGAAAGTAATGCATTTTTTCAAGAAATTTGCATTAACAAGGTTTTCAGGATATTATACTGTAGACTTGAAGCTCTGTTGAGAGAGTTCCAGGATCTTTGGCATTCCTAACATAGATTTGTAATGCATTTTGCAGTTTACAAAGCACTTCCCTTCTAACAAACATAACGTAACATAATATAACATGTGGCTCAGCATTGTCATTTAGAGTAGTGATACCAACCATGCCTACCTAATGCAATCTAAGGGAAGACTGGAAATCTTAGATTTGTTTCAAGTCTCTGAAGTTAATTTTTTTTAAACCTAAGAAAAAGTGGACATTCTATCATTTCTTGAAGATGAAATTAAATAATGTACTTTGAAAAGAATATTAATACAAAAGCTATGAAAGGAATCATAACAACTTTTATTATTACTATTATCATGATTATCCTTGAATTTGTAGTACATTATGCTAAGAGTTAGTAACTTAAAACAAAGAGCATACATGACCTTATTGTGTCTGTGAATCAGGATCTGGTGAGAAGTCCTCTGACTTTGTGTGTCTCAGAAGGCTATAGTCTGAACCTTTCTTTAGTTTGCATTCATCTCCTCAAGACCACACTGGGGCAGAGACCAATCCAAGATCATTAATTTTACTATTGTCCAGACTCAGTTCTCCAAGAGCAATGTGAAGTAACCTCAATCCCTCACTTCTCCTACCTCCTGTAACCTTGGGGACACACTGAACCCTTCTCCACATGGATTTCTCTACATGACAACTTACCTGATTATCATTGGATTTTCCTCAGAACAAGTAAATCCATGACAGAGGCTACGTAAATTCGGATCCAATATTCACCCGTACATCAATCCCAGAAGTGGTTCTCTATCATCCTTGTTACACTGAATTCATTGGAAGGAGCTGTGAAGCTAACACCACAAAATACAGGACATGATCAAAGGAGTAAATTCCAGGAAGTGTTCATCAGCAGCATTATATTAGAAACTGGTTACAAGAAATCTTCTTTTCCAGTTCTCAAACATCCCTCACCCAAATTCTTGTTATTTGCCGAGGCATTTCCCATTCAAAGGAGCTTCTGATAGTTTGCTGACGGCAAACTAGACACAGGAAACCAGTTTTAGGACTCCATTTCAGCTTACATTTAAATGCATATTTTTCTTGAATATTTTTGTGTTTGAGGAACACTTTATAACTTCTATTACCGGAAAGCCTTATCTAGTACTGGGCCTGGGTAATGGAAAATGCCAAGCTGCAAAGTTTTGCAAAACAGTTGGTTTGGGGAAAAACAGATTAATGCTCTCTTAACTATGTCTGCACTAGTGGGTACAGCATGCAATCATGATTTCCAAAACAATTATTTTGAATTTAATAGCTCTCCGACTCTTTCTCTGGTGCTGCGACAAGAATACTGATTTAATGGTGCACCAAGCTGCTATAAAGCAGAGGTTAAAACCCGTGGTTAAATGAAAAGCGGGTGAGTGGGGTTGAAAGCCAGCACCACAAGGATAGCTCTCAGGCTGCAGGAAAGTGGAAGGGGGAGGGCAACGTGAGGGAGGGGGTAAAGTGGAAAATAGAACAAAGAGAAAAAGCCAACAGGCTGCTGAGTTTTTTAATAGCACTTGGATACTGCCAATTCCCCTTTTTTCTTTCCTTTTTTTTTTTTTTTTTTTTTTTTTTTTTTTNTTTTTTTTTTTTTTGTCATTCCAAATGTTAAATTGAGGTGATTATAACCTCTTGTTTGTTTTGTTTTGCTTTCAGTTAAAAAGTGAAAATTAAAAGACAGTGGGAATAAAATGTAGCATGAGCTTTTGGCAGCTGACGGAGGAAAAGCCCATTACCCATAATCATAATAATACAAACCCTCTGGACAATGTGAGGGAGGAAACCTCTCACATGGGAGACGCTGGAAAAGTCCCAGGCTTGGCAGACCCTGGGGCTGTCACAGGAATGAGAGTGCCAAACCCAGAGGGAGAAGCATTGAAGGCGGCCAACATGGTGCCCTCTGAAAGCTGTACTCTGAAATGACAATGGAAAGGCAGGGAACTGGAGGTGTGTTGATTGGCAGGGGTGTGAAAATGGAGAACCAGGCAACCTGCCCACAGGGCCAAGGGCCTGGGAACCGAGAGGTGTGCGAGGTAGAGAGAGTTACAGATGAAACCCACATAGCAGAGAGAAATGTCCCTGATCAGAAAGCAAAGAGCTAAACGCTTCAAATCCAAGACTTAAACACAAGCATGAAAAAAAAAAAAAATGAATACATTCAACAAAGTCTCCTTCGTGATGTAAGATCTAATGCTTTTATTACTGAAAAAAAAAAAGATCTAATGCTTTTAAACATAGGATAGCATGACTGTGAGGGGGTTGATTTCAGTTCACAAATCATAATCGATTGTCAAAATTTCACAACAGATTCTACTTTTAGGCGACACCCCATCTTAAATAAAAGCCCTTTTACTACCAAAATGACTCATGTCTTTTCCATTTATTACCATTCGACTGTCCCACATGCTAAATATGTAAAAGCATAATGAATTTTAAACCCATTAATAAAAATGCACACTTAGATGTTATGTATAAAAATAATATTACATACGTGGTTTCTGATCTGATTGTTCCACGTTGTTTAAGATTCATGGGTATTGTGTATCACAACTGTCCAGTCTCATTTTCATGTTGAATTTCAAAGTATAACTGAATCACAAGCTATTCATTCCATTTTTATGGAGATATGAGTAGTTGCTAGTTTTGGTCTGTTGTTTTTATCATGTTGTTGACATTCTGAGATGGATGTTTTGTTGCCATGTACTTTAGCTTCTTGGCCATTGTTTATGTGGAACAGCAAGGTTGAGGTCTAGTACATTTTTTCAAATCTTTTCCTCCAAAGTTTGTATTAATTTATACCTACTCATCCCCAATTACTGCGAACATAACTTTCACTTATATTTTCTCCTTCTTTATTTCTTGATTCACCTAAGTTTCACACCCTCATTGCAGTAGCAAGATATATACCATGACACCACCATGGCTCTCTGGTGTGGGAGGTCCTTCTGTATATGTGTTGCTTTTATTGAGTTAATGAATAAAGAAACTTCTTTGAGCCTATAGCAGGACAGAACAGAGCTAGGCGGGGAAAACTAAACTGAATTCTGGCAGAAAGTAGGCGGAGTCAAGTAGAGGCCATGTAGCTGCCAGAGGAGAAAGACACAAGCTGGTGGGCACAATCTTGCAGGTAGGTAGGCCATGAGCCTCATGGTAAAATATAAAGTAATAGAAATTGGTTAATTTCAGAGGTAAGAGTGAGCTACACATATACATAAGCTAATAGGTCAAGCAGTTTTGTAATTAATAATACAGCTTCTGTGTAATTATTTCAGTCCTGGGCAGCAGGGAACAAACAGCCTTCATACAACAGCTCTCTAAATGGTTGAGATGGTAAATGTAGAGTGGACACGAAATGCTCATTCTGCAAAAAACTTACCACTCATGACTTGCTAGATCGAAGAACTGAGCTGAAGCAATGCAAATACAAACACCAGTGAATGAAATCTTTATTTATTTGGTTCAGATTTGTACAGAAACTATTTTTTACTTAAAAATTAAGTATATAATAAGGAGTGATGCATTAACAGAGTACAAATAAATATAACCCCCCCACAAAACATAGAGCATAAAAGAGAAGCAAAACCTAGCTATGGTCTAAAACAGAGAACCACTATGTGGCAAATCATAACCTTAGTCCCAGATTCCTAATATACAAAGGCTTTAGATTATTCTGTGTACTGTAAAATATATTTATTCACACTTTCTATGATATAAACTCTTTATTTTGTGATAAACATCAATCCATCTCCTTCAGGACATAATTCTATTATCCCTTGATGCCCCAAGCTATAGTTTCAATTGATCATCATGATTAGAGTTACATTGTCAGGCATTGCAACTTAGGAATACTTGAGATTTCTCATTCATGTTTGTATAATTATAAGTAATTTCTCAAAGGTTAAATATTTTGTATGATTTACAAAGCATAATTGATGTTTTGTATTCAAAATGTGATTTCTAAAATCCTATATTTTTGTTGATTATTAAAATCTTTGAAACTATTCAGAATGCTGAGCAATTTGGATAAAAATCAGCCAAATATTAATTAACACACTAATTAATCTTCAGTATAAACATGAAAATATGGTTAGATCCCACACATTATTTCTGGATAAATTTTTACAGAAAAGTAGCCATATATAAAAGAAAACAATCGAATAAAATTTTGTATATTCGCATGTGATTAATGGTGAAAAATAAAAAGTATGAGTTTCTAGTTGATCTTATTAAGATGCTTCAGAAAAGGAAGAGATAATAATCTAAGGAAAAGTAAAATAATAACAACAGTAATTAATAATAATATACCAATCTTTTCATTAGCCATAATCAGAGATATATGAATACATACAACATATTTAAAAAGAAATGTTTCAAAAAGGAAGTGTCTCTATAGACAGTTCATGAATATTGTCTCTCCTGCTCTGTAAGTCAGAAAGTCATGAGTAATTTTATCTTCAGAGCTTCATATAGAATGTAATGTTAAAAAAAAAGCTTAGAAGTGAAAATAAAATCTAGTATTAATCAAGGCAATTGATGGTTTCCTTTCAAATATTAACTAAATTCAAACATGAAGGACTGAATTAATCATTTAAAATAATGTTCAGAGTGACTTATGCCTCTTTGTTAAATATAGATGGGCAAATAAAAATAATAATAGAGAAGATGTTCAAGTGTAGGCAGAAATTTCTGACCCATGAGCCCCTACCCAGTAACCACGTTGAAGCTTAATAATAATTATAAATGCTCTTCTAATAGCTCAGGATTATTACTAGCTAACTCTTACATTTAAATTAACACATATTTTTAAACTATCCTTTGCCACATGACTGTATATTTTTTTCAGTATGACATTCTCATTTTATTTTTTTCTGAATTGATTGTCACTCCCGACTCTCACCTTCTTCTTCCCAGCATTCTCAGTTTGACTCTTCCACCTGACCTTATCCTGTCCAGCTATTGGCCAGTCAGCTTTTTTATTAAACCAATCACTGTGACATATATTTACACATTGTAAAGGAAATTTCCACATTTACCTTTTCTGTCTAATTAAAAAGGAAATGTTCAACTTTAACATAGTAAAATTATATACAACAAAAAAGGTCATCAAGTAAAAATTACAATTGCAATATCCATCCCATTTGTATTTGACAAATTTAGAAAAATTGCTTTCTTATTTATTCTATCTTGATGGGTACAAAGCTCAATATGTAATTTATCTTCTATGATAACTAAGGAAAGCTATGACTATATAGTCTTCAACACCACCAAAGACTCCAGAATGTTATATTTTTTCTTGAGTCACCCAAAGTTCATTTGTAATTTGGGGGTGTCTACCTTTGGCCTATAGGTCTTGTATACCTGACACATATTTCAGAGAAACAGTAAATTTTGAAAGATTCTCCTACCTTGTCTTGGCAAAGTTTGACAGTCACTTTCTTTTGTGTCCTGTTGGTACAGTTTGGAGAGTATACTGTCAACAATTAAGGCAAGTAAAATTTATGTGCCCAAATCCTAGTTTTTTACATAAGGAAAGCAAACTCCATACAGAAGTTTTTTCAATGACTATTATCTTTTCTGAAGTAGATTGGCGCTGCCTCATTGTCATAAAAAAAACTTATATTATTAAGACATCTTAAATGACACATTCTGTAGCTTTCTGAAGTATTTGAAGAACACCTGTCTATCTAAAATATATCTCTATTTGACCTTGAATACACACCTAATATGAATATAAATTTGATTATTATAGATAACTAACAAACTTTATTTTAAATTATACATTGCATTTTAAATGAATTGCATAAGAACCATACCCCAAACAAGAATAGAAATAAATAGCAAAATAACTATAAATTTGTATGAATAGACCAAAATCTATACCAAAATATTTTGAAATTAATAGTTGTTTTTAGTATTAAACTAAATTAAAAAATTACCCTCTTATCTTATCATTTCTATATTATATTTTTTCTTTTTTTTCAGAATGAGATCTTTGCATTTATCTTCTCCATTTAGCTTTTTTTTTACTATGACTGATAATAATTTGTAGCCTGAAATCCCCATTGAATGGAAGATGGAGAATTGAATGCTTGTATACATTTCTTAAAGTACTAAAAGTTATACTAAAAATTAATGATAAAAGTGTCACAAAAGGATAAAATTCCAAGAAAACAACAAAAGCATTATGAAAACAGTGAATAAATCTGTTTGTATATTTATAAAAGAAAAAAAAATATTCAGAATCATTTTAATTTTTCACAGTGCTACCTGAACAATTGTCTTTCTCTTAGCAAAATAAACACTTCAGCAGTGAAGAATTTAAGCTATCTAATGTGAATTTTAGCTTAATTTAAAAATCATTAACTGATTTTCCTGTACTAACCAAATGCTGTTCCACAAAAATTCATTACATGCTAAAACCTTTCATTCTCCCAAGTCACCATCTTCCATCCAATGGGATTTCAGAAACCCATAGCAAAGCTCCATTTTACAGGCGCATGAATGACCCTTAAAGAATAATCCACTCACATAACAATGCACATTGGATGATGACCACGTGCATATCAGTATACCAAGTGCTTTCGTAGATGACACACTTAATTTGTATAACAGCACCATTATGTTAACAAAATTATCTACTCTTTCCCTATATCAGCTAGGAAACTAAGATAAAATACAGTAACAATATTTTCCAAAAACTCAAAATTATCAATGGCATGTAGAGCAGGTGTGTGTGTTTGTGTGTGTGATTTTTTTTTTTTTTGAAATAATGATAAACTTCTTTAAAAAGAAAAATAAAGACAGTTGGTGCTTCTGTAACCCAAATAGCAAAGGCCTGGGCGCAAGGCTCACAGATGGCATTCCAGCTGTTTCTGATAAACACCTGGGAAAACAGTGTCACTCAAGTGCGTTTCATAGCACACAAACAGAAACATAGTTGTGTCAATTTTCTGGTTATGTCTTTTAATTTCAGTGAGGCAATGAGGCTTCAAAATAAATTTGATTTGGCCTGCAACTTTGATTTCGTAGTCTGCATCAAGTGAAGATAGTGGATAATCAAGAAATTTTCAGGATCCCTGGTAATTACATCCAACTGTGTATCATTAAATCAACTCTTATCCAATCTGGTATGAAATTTGCATATAGTGTCTGAAATACTGTATGTAGCTGTTATCATTAATATTTTGTATCATGTAAAGGTGGCAAATTAGTTTTTTTTTTTTAAGATTAGTTTATTTACTTCTGAAGATATGGTGAAATTAGAAGGGAAAAGAGATAGAAGGAAAAGGTCAGAGGGTTGAAATGCAAATTTCAGGTTTTGTAAATTAGAATGTCTACCCTCTCAGACCCAGATCTTAAATGATATTAGTCTATTATTCTACGGACCACAGGATATCTCACAGGATAACTCATACACCCTTTTATTCCCCGTGTCTCTGAAATAGAAAGAAGGGGTACTTCATGTTGGCATTCTTTATACTATATATTAATTCCCAGATGGACTTGATGTGTTTGCAGTTGAGTGATGATAAAGTGAAGCTATTTGAAGTACAATAAACCTGAAAGTTTGAACACTTTGACGCCAATGTTCATTTTATTGTGAGGTATCCTATTTTCCCCTTCATAAAATTGAATGCTTTCACAAACCATATAATTAAATTTAGCCAGACAAAAAAGCTCTATGCATTTATTAATTCTTGACTGCATTCTTTCTTGGGAATTTGGATGAAGTTTCCTGTAATTTCTGTAATTTCTGATGTAAGCACACTGTTAAAGGGTGATTCAGTTCTGAAATTTGAGGAATTGATAAACTTTTCAAAAATATGTTCTGAACAGTATCACAATGACTATAAAGTTCTGTGGGCAAACATCTGCGATTGGTCAGAGATCTTTTCTTCAGGAACATGTAACTATTCCTTCAATGTTGGATCTAATATAGCCCCTCAGAAAGAGAATTGCACTTACAAAGGAGCTGGCAAATTGATAGTTCCTCTTCAAGATTGAAACTTATGAAACTACATTCTGTCTGGGCAACAGGAAATGAAAGTTGCTTAATCTTTGAAAGCCTGAAGATGTTAGAGGTAGAATTTTTATTCAGTTCTTTCAGTGTGGCTTTATTAATATCACTCTTCATAAAACAGAGAGATGATCATGAGAAAAAAGAGAAAAGAACAAGTTCGTATTAAAAACTTACAAACAATAAACATAGACTTTAAAGAAGATACATAGGATATATGCGTGTTTCAATGTACAGTGTCCCAGCCACAACTATTCTGATTTCCCAGTGCCTCATGAATATAGATGATAAGCAGAGAGATGGGCGCCAGATAAACTGCAGTAAATGAGGGAGCAGATGATCGTAGGTAAATAGATACCTTTCCCCTTAGCAATCACAAATATAAACAGTATTTTTTGCTTCATCTTAACTCACTTCCTGAAACATGTCGACTTTTCAGTTTTTTAAAAAATATTTTCCGTGTGTAACTGTTTCAGCTGAATGTATGTGTGTGCCTTGTGCACTCTGTGCTTGTGGAGGACGGAGAAAGGCTTTGGATCCCTGGAACTAGAGTTACAGATAGCTGTGAGTCACCAGATAGGTGCTGGATCCTTGTCAAAAGCAACAAGCGCTCTTAATAGCGAGCCAACTCCCCAATCCCCAAATATCTGCATTCATGATCAAACAACATGCTTAATGGTTTTTCAAAGAATTCTCCTCATATCTCTGACACAGTATGTATCTCATCTTCTATATCCCAAAGGTCAATTATTGGCTCAACTACTTAAAGATAATATAGAAGTTCGTGTTTTATCATTCTCTCTGTTCATGTTCTCTGTTCTTTGTCAAATTTGATCTTCTCAAATTATGGTGTACACATCACTTTTACATTTACCTAAATTCTCATCTATGTTCAATACACTTTATTTTGGAACTCTTTCACAATTATCTATACTTCAATTTAGACAGAATTTGCATTACTATTTACAACTGTCAGGCTCATGAGATGGATGTTTAAGATTTGACCATTTCAAATTAAATGGGTATTAAGTAAAGTACGGCAAGCTGTAGATCAGTTTTCCAGTGCCTTCCTATTGATTGTGAAACCTAATCCCTTCCACTCAAAGTTTTTACATAGCTTTTTACATAGCTTTACACTCACCTTTTGTTGGTATCATTTGTTTACAGTATTTGTGCCTTACTCAATGTGTTTTGTTCACCTTTTATTCTATTTTGTGATGCCTGGATGGACCACCCCATCAATCAAGGCAGACTCTGAGATTATACTGACGGTGAGCAACACCCCATCAAATGTACATATTATCTTGAAATATGTTAATATTTATATTAATATTTATTTTAAAAAGCCATTGTTATTTTTTTCTGTACTTGCTTTTGTTATGTCTCTTCCTTTAGGGCACAGAACTTTGAGGCAAAGCTTAAGTTTCTCCTGATTATTGTATCACCCTTAGTCAAACCGGCTTACACATTGGTTTGTTTCTACATGAACACACAGACTCACAGGCGCATGCACAAATTTTTGAATTCTTATTTTCAATGAATTAAAGGGATTGGTATTAAGCACAATTCTAAAATACAAGTAAACTTTATTTTAGAGACAGAAAGGTTGACATCCAGTTGTGCCAGCACCATTTGTTGAAGATGCTTTCTTTCTTCCATTGTATACTTTTAGCTCCTTTGTCGAAAATGAGGTGTTCATAGGTTTGGGGATTAAATTCCGGGTCTTCTATGCGATTCCATTGGTCGACTTCTCTGTTTTTATGCCAATACCACACTGTTTTCATTACTGTAGCTCTGTGATAGAGTTTGAAGTCAGGGATGGTAATGCCTCCAGAAGATCCTTTATTGTATAGGATTGTTTTGGCTATCCTGGGTTTTTTATTTTTCCATATAAAATTGATTATTGTCCTCTCAAGATCTGTGAAGAATTTTGATGGGACCTTGATGGGAATTGCATTGAATCTATAAATTGCCTTTGGTAGAATTGCCATTTTTACTATGTTGATCCTCCCAATCCAAGAGCAAGGGAGGTCCTTCCATTTTCTGGTATCCTCATCAATTTCTTTCTTCAATGCTTTAAAGTTCTTGTCAAATAGATCTTTCACTTCCTTGGTTAGAGTTACCCCGAGATATTCTATATTGTTTGTGGCTATTGTGAAAGGTGAAGCTTCTCTGATTTCCCTCTCTGCTTCCATACCCTTTGTGAAGGAAATCCCATTACTGTTAATGGATGTGACAAAATCCTTGAGCTGATTCTGCAATGCTTGCAACGGGGATCCTGAAGCAGGATGGATGAAGGGAATTCACTATCATCCTAAACTACAGTTAGTTCTGAGCAAGTAAGAAATATGTATCAAGACACTGTCTCAGCTATATAAAAACTAGTTAAATAATAATAAAATAATGGCTAAGTTTTATACATAGATGATAATTGGCTGACAAAATGTTAGCCTAGGAAGAGTGAAAAATGAAATGAGGGGAATAAGTGAGAAAAATTTACAAACAAAGGTTTTTCTTATTAAAATTGATTTAAATGGATGCTTGCTTTTGCATTTTTAAAAGTTGTTAATATTATTTGTATCTCTAGTAGAATCAATTTATTCAAACTCTATTTCGCCTTTAACTCAAACCAGTTTTTCTCTGAAATTCTAAGCATAGAATTTTGTTTGGCCA
This sequence comes from Alexandromys fortis, assembly GCF_014885135.2. Taxonomy (NCBI): domain Eukaryota; kingdom Metazoa; phylum Chordata; class Mammalia; order Rodentia; family Cricetidae; genus Alexandromys; species Alexandromys fortis. The sequence continues at coordinate 8,172,229 of NW_026067927.1, read as the reverse complement.
ACTCTAAAAGGAATCAAGCTACGTGGCAACATTCTTCCAGTACTGATAAAGGAAAAGAAATCAATGTATACACATCTGTCTGGTCTAGACCAGAGGGTACTAGAAAGTAAAGGTATGTCCATCACATGCTAACGTTTTAGCAGATGAGTCCACAATATCACACAGCCTTACCAGGAAGAACGATTTGTGTCTTGAGCTGTAGATAGGTGGTCAGCTGTGCACCCACTAAAGCTAAGTTTGAGTATACTCTTTAGCAAGAGCAGAAGCAAGCAGATACCCAGATGGTTTCAATGAGCCAGGCCAGGAAAGCAAAAATGCGATGCTTAAAAATTACCATATTTCTGAGACCTCACTGTTTTTACCTTATGGGATTTTGTCATCTGAATCTCCAGAGGGAAAAGAGTCAATTTTATGAGGAAGAGAAAAGCTGTTGTAGGCTCTGGAGTCATGCAGGGCCCACAGTTGTCTGCGTTAAAAGATGAACAGCTGTTACCCAGATAAGTAGAAAAGCAACAGTTGATGTTTTCAGACAGAGTATTCTGTGTACCGATCATACAGTAATAAAGCTATGTCTTATTGAAAATGAAGGTGGCTTAAGAGTCCTGCTACAGTGACATCACAGAGTTTGTGCTATAAACACAGGCTCTCAGAATTGATAAGGTTTTTGAGCTGCTCAGCATAACTATCTGTCAAACCTAAGCATCAAATGTGCATTTTTAGGAAACTCTAATTGTAATGGGGAAACTAAATGAGATCGCAAATCAATCACAGAACAAATATCACCATCAAATGTTGGGGAACAACAGAAGCTATTTAACTTAAGAGTTAATAATTGATAGAATACAAATATTTGTATAGATTTCTATGTAGTATAATGGTGTTACAGTGCTCACAATAGTAACCAATCTATCTGATTTGACTTAAGGCCCTCTGCATGAGATAAATCCATATCCTACACTGTCTGAATGACCAAGAATTTGAGAACAGACAGTCCAGAGAACTAGGGTAAAATAAAACACTACTGTTCTACTAAAATAAAGTAGCAATAAAGTGACTCTTAATGACATTAGTTTATACACAAATAAATGCAGACTTATAGATCACTACTTTGCTCAGACATCAACAGTGAAGCTTCTTCCTGCAGATGAAAAAATAATAATACAGAGAGCCACCACCAGATATTATACAAGAATGAGAAAACTTGGAACACTCACACCTAAATGTCAGGTTTCCATCAAATCCCTCTGAAGGATCACGGTGAATAACAAGGCAAAAAGAGTGCAAGATCCAGGAAGTGTGGGGGAGATGGAGGACACCAAGGAAGTCAGGCCCTCTAAATCAATCGAATCAATATACACGTGAGCTTACAGACATTGAGGCAGCATAAACAGGACCTGCACAGGTCTAAACTAGATGTGAAAGACATGGAAACATCCATAATGCAGAAACTGTTTCCAATTAATAATTACTTCCCAAGGAAAATTTAGTTTTCTCTAAGGGAGTTTCACTGAAATAAAAACTACTCTTAAGGATAGGACATATGCTCAGCAGTAGATGGCCCAAACAAACCGAAGTCAACAGTGTCTTTGGAGGTGCCTTGCCTCATAATGTTGTGTTTGTACTTTTGAATTTTGTACCTTACAGGTCCTTTGCATCTATTATGGCTTGTAGTTTTGTGTTTCTATGGACTTCCTGAGTGTTTGGACAAGTGGTTCTCTGTATCTATAGCTGTTTCTTGTGGCTTTTCTTAGGCCCTTCCCTGCTATTTGTTTGTTTTGTCTATTTTGTTTTATTATTATCTATTATCAGCCTATTTATTATCTTCTTTTGTTATTTTCCATTTTTTTTTGTTTGTTTGTTTCTCGAGACAGAGTTTCTCTGTGTAACCATCATGGCTGTCCTGGAACTCACTTTGTAGACCAGGCTAGTGTCAAAGTCATGAAGATTCTCCCACCTCTGCCTCCTGAGAGCTGGGATTAAAGGCATGTGCCACCACCACACAGATTTTTTTTTTGTTTTATTTTGTTTATTTTCTAATGGGAGACAGAAAAGAGGTGGATCCAGAGGGGAGAAGTGGTAGAGAGGAACTGGGAGGAGTAGAGGCAAGGGAAACCATAATCAGACTATACTATGTGAGAAAATAAATATTTCCAGAAAAAAGGAAAAAAATCAAAGTTGATAAATCATGATTTATAAAAACAGTAGATTTAAAGATTTGCTTGGCTGAGAATAGTGTCAAACACTTGTCATCCAACACCTCGTAGGTGGAGTAAGGATTGTATTTATGTGTGGTTAACAGCAGCCTGGACAAAAGAATGTGGGAGGAGGGAGAATTCTTAATGGAAAAGGCTAAGAGCTAAGTTAGTCTTCTGAGAAGTGTTTTACACTTATTTCTTTGGTTTACTTTAGGGTCTCTCTCCTGTCACCTGTATTGTAGAAAAGAAATAAACGAATTCAAGCTTAAGAAGAAATAACAGGGATTCTACAACCCCATAGCTGAATTAGCCGCTATCTGTTCAAGGGTAAGTTTATGACGTCACATGATTTGCTTCAGAACTTTGAAAATCCAAGATACCATGGCAGGATATTGCTTTTCCAGTTCCAGTTAATGAAAAACTAAAGTTTTTCAGCCTGTATTCCACCCTTCTGGGAAACTGGGAGTGAAGTGGAATACAAACATCTTTGGGGCTTCTCTTTTTGATTCTATTGTCAACTACATTCGCAGTAACCCTTTTTCCTGTTCTTCACAGTGTCTTCTCAATGATGCCCTCAGAGCACCTTCTATAGGCAGACACCATCTTTATTCATCTGATACCATCCCAGTTTGTAAACTAGGAATGACCTGTAACCTATATGGACTTAGAATGATTTGTGTCAGCAATTTGAAAACAAATGTAGCCTGAAATATTTTTTCTGTTATAATTTAGTTCTACCAACTAAGAATTAATAGATTATAAGTTTTTTTCTGAATACAAAGCCTTACTAAAAGATCAGGGAGGTGAGAAAAATGAAACAGATATAAACTATTAGAAATTAGTAACGAGAAAAAGTCAAGAAATTGTGGGTGATAATGACTTTGAGTTTCTTCAATTAAAACACCCACTGAATAAAAGTTTCCAAACAAGCCCTTTCTTAGCATTCTTTTCTTCTATTGTCCAGATCCTTCCGTCTTTCTTTTTCCAAATATTAACCATGGATAAGAATCTTTATGGTTTTTTTCCATATTTATGGTTTTCATCATATTTGACAGTCTTTCCTGCTATATAAGATGTCCTTCAAAAATTCTGCTAGAGGCTTTGCTCGTTTGGCAAACAACATTTCCTCCTAAAGATACTTGTCTTCAGTCTTCAGCACTCTGAGTGAAAAATGGACTACTTAGGAAAAGATATCCATTAGAATTTAACCTTAAAAGATTTCACTTGATGAGGAACATAAAACCAAAGACCGTAGTTTTTGTAATGGAACACCTTTCTTGACCTTGGCAATAGCTTTGTGATTGTTTCTTTATAATGAATATAAACAAGTAGAAAACTCCACGGTGCCAATAATAAAAACAACTCTTCTTTTCTGGGAAATCTGAGTATCTTGCCCAGTATCCCAGGGCTAGCTGCAGTTATTTCTTGCCTGAGCTCAAAAACCCCAGAACCAAATATGAGATTAAACAGATTTTTGTGAAAACAAAATGTAAGGGAACTACATTTCAATTAGAAGGAGAATGGGGAGAGAAAGTGACAAGGGGCAACCTGTGTGCACAGCAGCAGTCTCTCTAATCTCAGAAAAGAGAGAGTCTCCTTGAGGCTGCAATCTTATTGACTAATCACAGAAATCAGAGCGAGGATGAGAGAAACTCCCACGGGAGAGAGATCCAGCAAACTTCCCGGATGACCTTGACAGCCTGGACACCAGAATCTGGGCTGGGCTTTGAATGTGAAAGAAACCCTGTCTGGAAAACAAGTTGAAAGTAGAGAAAGTCTAATTAAAACCAGTGGGGGGATGTTTAAATGGGGGATAATTAGGAAAGAAAGGAAGGAAAGTAAAGAAAAAAGAAATGAGATATAAAAGAAGGGCTCAGGAGGTATGATTACCTAAATAGCATTCTGCTGACAACAATTAAGAGTAAAGCTGATTTTTTTTTTGCTTATGTCCTGTTTAAATCCATGTATGTGTGTTTTTTTGTGTTTGTGTGTGCATGTGCAAGTTTGTCTATGTGTATGCATGTGAATATGTGAGTATACATGTGTGTGTGTCCTTAAATGTATGTATGTGCATATCTGTGTGTGCATGTGTGTATATATGTTTTACATGTGATTATATGTCTATTTGTATGTACACATATGTCTGCATGTGCATGTGTGGGTGAGTATAGTTTGTATGTGATTATGTGTATATGAGTATGTACATGTGTGTTTATGTGTATGTGTGAGCATATGCTTGTGGCTTGTGTATAGGTCTGTTCTATCAGTATTTATCCTTGGCTCTGACTAATCTTGCATGAAAAAAATGCCATTGTCCAACTAGGATTATTGAGGACAATACAATGTCTGCCATAATCGTGTGCATGAATCTAGCAAACTGAGTCTACTAGTCTTTAAGGGTCTCTGTTCTGTATCTGGTTAAAGATCTGGCAGCCCTTCCTGGGTCTCTCCTCCCCTCTGCCAAGTAGACAAGACAGGATCTGGCTCTGAAAAAGCAGTGGTAACTCTGCCACTGCCGTCAAAGGCCTGAAGAAGATCGTTGCCTCTCTTGACATAGACAGTATCAAATCCAGCCCTAGGACCACAGCTGTCTTCATTCCTGAATAATACTACATTTCATTTCATTTGTAAAGAGCCAAGAGAGAGAAAAAAGTTACTTTAGAAGAAAAAAAAAATCAACCCCATAAAGGATGTTGTTTAGAGTTGGCAAGATTGTTCAGCAGGAAAGAGAAAAGCTGTGGGATAAAGCTCCTGTACACTGTAAAGATTTGTCACTCATTTTCGTTTAATAAAATGCTGATTGGCCAGTAGCCAGGTAGGAAGTATAGGTGGGGCAACAAGACTAGGAGAATTCTGGGAAGAGGAACAGCAGAGACAAATGCAGTCACCATGCAGACATATAATTATAGTTAATTATAATTAATATAAGCCTCTGCATATTTATTTGGGACTGAATGGCTACAAGACTGGGTGGAATAGAAACTTCTATCAACAAATGGTACCCAAACATTTGGCAAGAATTTCCACATAAAGCCTGAGAAAGATTTACAAAAGAAAGGATTCTAGGAAGATAAGAACAGAATCAAGTAAAGTTTCTTGGTAACCATCTTTTCTCCAGTAGGCTCTGTTGGTGGTGAGCAAAGGCACAGCTCCAAAATAAATGGATTATGGATTTCTTTTGTTTATAGTGTTCGTTACAAGTTGTTATAGACAATGGTCAGGAAAAAAGCTAAAGAAAGGAGATTAGATTCCAGGTTTTGGTTTTGAAAAGAAAAAAAGGGAGGGAAGTGCTATAGGATAATGTTCTTGTTGTACTCTGTAAAGATTTGTAACTTGTATTACTTTAATGAAACATTAATTGACCAGTAGCCAGGCCAGAAGTATAGGTAGGGCCACCAGACTAAGAGAACTATGGGAAAAGGAAAGGCAGAGACTCAGTCATCAGCTGGATGCAGAAGAAGTAAGATGACAATGCCTTACTGAGAAAAGGCACCAAACCACATGACTAGACATAGATAAGAATTATGGGTTAATTTAAGTTGTAAGAGGTTGTTAGCAATAACCCTGAGCTAATAGGCTCAGTTTATAATTAATAAAAGCCTCAGTGTGTTTCTCTTCTTCATTTTCATTTTATTCAACCCAAATTTTTCTATCATCAGATCATGCTTTATGATCAGCTGGTGTTGAAGGTAAAAGGCAGTGACAGCAATATCTGATCTTCTTACTCAATACTAATTTTGGATCTATTAATTGTCTATATTATAGAATTTAATAACTAGTGAGTAGTTCTTTTTCGGAAATGATTCTTATAAGATTGAGAAAACAAATCAAACAAGGCATCTTGATTTTGTTGTTGTAAATATCCAAGAAGACTTTCACTACTATTATGGTCATGTGGTGAAGATACATTTACTGGTCTACAGCACTCTTGGGAATCAGTAGAACCTTCAGGAGATGAGGCTTAGCAAAGAGAAATAAATTCACTCTAAGTGTGGTCATGAAGAAGATGTTGGGATCATGGCCCCATTTTTTCTGCCAAGGCTGAAACCTCTCATATTTAGTTCCTAGACAAAAGGAGGTGAATGTCTTTGTTCCAAGTCATGCCCTTCATGATGCTTTGCCTGGTCATATACTCAAATACAATTGAACCAGTCAGTCAAGAAGCAAAACACCTAAAACCACAATATAAAAGAATCTACCTCAGTTTGGTTGTGTCTCTATTGTTTCACACAGTGGCAGAAAGTTGGTTAACATATTGCTTATTCAATGTAATTTGCTTCATTTTAATGTCTTATAGTCTAATTTGATGTATTCATATGAAATCACTTTGAAATTTATTCATTTACCCAGTGTTTTTAGAATATATTTTTGTAAGAAAATATTCTAATAAGTAACCCAAATGAGAAGCTATTTACTTGAATAGAAGGAACCCTGAATACAGTTAAAATGTGAATTTTAATCTTAGCACTTTATAAAATGTATTATGTAGCCAGGGTCTGAACTTAACTTCCCTGAAACTCACATTAATCATATTTACAATAACTACTGTGATCTAGAGCAGTAAGAAATGTTAGAAATATAGGTGGTTGTTCATGAAAAGAGTCATTTTAAACTATATTTATGCAAAATTTAAATAGATTTTTAAAAGATAGTTGGATATATCACTTAATAACACATTAGGCAGCTTTTAAAATAAAAGTGTACTATCACAAAACAGAATATGTTGGTGGCTAATTGGTGAAATGTATATTACAAAGATAGATATTGTCACTTTAGTATTGTTCTTACTGAGATACTCTGTTTTGTTTCTTCCTTGGTTTCAGTTAGATCTGGGATGATTTGCCCTACAGAATACAGTGGAAATGATACCATAAAACTTCAATGGCTGAATTGTAAAAGCTTTATGAAGATACTAAGGAACTTGCTCGTAGAACCAACTAAGAAATCCAACTTTCCTGAGGAGTCCACAATACGTTTTCAAATACTCTAGTTCACAGGCTCTATTGAGTTCCTAGTTAATGTCCAAACAAATCTGAGTCAGGGCACTTCACTTGTGTCTACATGCCATGGAAAGGCTTAGTCTCTGAGACTACTGATGATATGAGATAAAAAATAAGCAGTTCCGCATTGCACAAGATCAAAAATTCATAACCCCAAATGCATGTGGCTCCTAAGGAGGTTGCTTTATTTTACAGATTACGGGATTAGATGGTTGGACGAAAGTAGCAAGTAAATGGAAATTTTGAATTTTAGTGTATAAGTAAATACACTCATGAGCTATGTGAAATACTATGTGAAATCAAGTTCAATATAATAAAATTTAGAATGTATATCATATATTTTAGGAGCACAAAGCAGCAAGAAAAACACTATGGTGGTATTTTTTTCAGAAATTAATAGGGCAATGACTAGCCACGACTTAGAATAAGAAAACAATGTTCAAAAAGTCTGGGGATGAAAATACTCTATAAGCTTGCAGAAAACTTAGGAAGACTTCTGCTTTGAGGAATTTTGAGGGGTGCGAATATGCAGAAGGACTTTTGAGAGATGTAATAGGTCTTTCAAGTGAAAGACAATGTATGGGAATATGCCATTATTTTCTTTTATTTAAAATATCAGAGAGCGGGGGGTGCACCCACCCACTGAGACAGTGGGGCTGATCTATTGTGAGCTCACCAAGGCCAGCTGGACTGTGACTGAAAAAGCATGGGATAAAACCGGACTCTCTGATTATGGCGTACAATGAGGTCTGTTGAGAAGCCAAGGTCAATGTCATTGGGTTTTGATCCTACTTTATGTTCTGGCTTTGTGGGATCCTAGCCAGTTTGGATGTTCACCTTCCTAGACCAGGATGGAGCGGGGAGGACTTTGGATTTTCCACAGGGCAGGGAACCCTGACTGCTCTTTGGATTGGAGAGGGAGGGGGAGGGGAGTGGGGGGAGGGGGAGAAGAGTGGGGGCGGGAAATGGGAGGCTGGGAGGAGGCGGAAACTTTTTTTCCTATTCTCAATAATAAAAAAGAAAATATCAGAGAGCGATTAAAGAACTAAATATTCAGTTCTCAAATATAGTTTAAAGGGTATATGGAGAATAGGAGATAGCCTTTTCAGGAGGCATGATGCTTGCTCAGGATTTTCAGATTGGCAACATTTAGAATCACTTGGAAAACACAGTTCCAGGAATATCTGTGACATCGTTTCTAGAAAGGTTCCACTGAAGCAGGAAGACATATCTGAGTGTGAGGCAGCAACCCATGGCTAGATTACCAGATAGATTCAAAGCAAGCTATGTAGCTTCTATCACTCTTTGCATTCTGAGAGTAGACTAATACCACCACCATCACATCCTGAGACCATACCTTCCTTGGCATGATGTAGTTCATGAGCTAAAATAAGCCCTCCATTATGTTGCAGCTTATTCATATGTCAGTGGCTTTTCCATGAAAGAATGATGCTGTGATCCAAGGCCAGTCCTGGGATAAAAAATGCATGTGGTCCATGGTCAAGTCATCTGGAGAACTAAGGGAATTTTCCAAGATATTTTTGTAAGACTTCAAATCTTTTTTTCAGAAATATTCAGAACATACTTAGAGGATCCTGTTCAGAAAGAAACAAAGTTTCTGATGGTGTAAGGGTGTTACAATCCTCACACATCAGAGACTAGCTATGCTTCCTTTGTACCCTAATTTAAAAAAAAAAAAATCAAAAACAAAAAATAAGACCATCTAGTATTTCAACAGTACACTGTGCCCAAGGGTTTGGTACAGCCAGTATAAATGTCTTCTTAGGAAATGATTCTTTGCAAAGATATCCAGGTGGGAAATGTCTACAAACAAAAACCCCATAGCTTTGAATTGGTCAGATATCACAAAAATCTACAAGTTCATAGGCAATAAGAAAATATTGTGCTTTATAACTAGTTCTGTTTCCAGTATTTAAGAAAAAAATGTTTTCTGTGTATATAAACCTTGTTTTCCATTGACTTTCAAAACCATTCCCACACAAGTTCTACTTAAAAACTGTGACTTCTCTTAGTATTGCATCTAAAGCCCATTAGTATTCAGAATCTTTCAAACATCCTTCTGTGTGGAACACTAAAGACTCGGGGAGCTCAGTAGGACTTGACTCAAGGAGATTATTGGAAAATATGTGAGTTTTCCCCCCATAAACAAATAGTGCTCTAATAAGTAATTTGTGGGAGAAATGACTACAAAGTTTAATACGGTAGTCACAGCCTGTAGAAATTACTAAGTGTATAGACACAATGCTTAAAGACAAAGGGTAAGTAGCCAGATTGTACTTATCCTGCAGGGCAGAGCACAGGACGCTGCATTTCAGCTACCAGTTTGGAGGCTGTAAATACACAGAAAAATAACATTTGGCATTTACTTGGTAGCCTTCCTGCTGAAATAATGCATTTCAAAGAAAGAATGCCTTTCACTTTCAAAGTTGAATATAAATTGTAAGCATGTATATAATTTATGCTACTGCCAGAGAACCACAATTGTCCCTGTTGCGATTTTCTAAGGAAATCTGGTCTCTGCCCCTGAAGACAGAAACATTGTAAAACTGTCTGACAGGAAGCCCTCCCCTGAGAACTAGACGTTTACAGTATGGCCCAGCAGCTGTTGCGGGAATCTCCCAGCTGCAATGTTTACAGTGCCCCATTTCAGGTATTGTCAGTGACAAGCAGCCTGCAGATTCAGTGCCATCAACATTTTGAAGCTAACACTTAGCTGAATTGATTAAATTGCTGTTTTGTCATAAGCGGATCAAGTCAGAAAATGTACTCATGCACTCAGAAACAGGGCAATTTCCTCTTAAGTCACACTGCAGAATGCACTTTAACCCTTAGGAGCCTGTGTACTCCTGGAAATGATAGCCACCTTCACAGTGTTTCTTTGCCATGAGGGTTAAGACTAAATCCAGACCCTGGAAAATGAAGAACTCCCCTTCAGAAGAGAAGAGCGAAGACCACAGGTGTTCCGCCTTTTAATTGCAAGCGTATTTCAGCTTGCATTAAGATTAGAGTAGTGCACGGTTTGCTAAACCCATTCGTACAAACAAGAGTGAACATTTTTTTTTTTATTGAGAATAGGCTCCTCCCAGCCTCCCATTTACCTCCCCCCCCAAAGAGTGAACATTTTTAAAAAATAAAATGCTCTCGCTATTATTCTAATGAAGATAGGATGCATTATATAAAATTTAAGATTTTAAAAAATACAATTTAACACCTGCTGCACAATTTGCAATTTCAGTGATCACTCCTAAAGATTTATATCAAAATGACATGAAAGAGCTCTTTTAAAACCTTCACATTTATGTCCACTCTTTTAGCAGTTCTTTCCGCGGCTAATTCTTACTGTGGCTTGTGCGTGTGTTTGTGTGTGTGTGTGTGTGTGTGTGTGTGTGTGTGTTTCAGCTCTCTGATGAAATCTCTCTATCTCTCTTGGTTTTTTTTTTTTTTAAGTAGCTTTTCTCCACTGATCATTATTTAATAAAACTTCAAATTTAAACCATTGGCTTCATAATGTATATGTCACGAATTCTTCCTATATCGAATGAAAAAGTAAATATCAAAAGTTTGCTTTTAAAAATCTCTACATGCTCATATTTTCCCTCCTTCTGCTCCTCCTTGGGACATTGAGAGCTCAGTCCGGTGCTCCAATGTGGGTCTCTGTCTCTATCTCCATCCATCTCCAGATGAAGGTTCTATGGTGATATGTAAGATATTCATCAGTATGGCTATAGGATGGGGTCATTTCAGGTTCTCTGTCCTCAGCTGCCCCAGGAACTAACTGGGGACATCGCCCTGGGCACATGGGAGCCCCTCTAGCACCAAGTCTCTTGCCAACCCTAAGATGGCTCCCTTAATTAAGATATGTGCTTCCCTGCTCCCCTATCCAGCCTTCCTTTATCCCAATCATCCCGTTTCCCAAGTTCCCCCCAACCTCCCCTTCTCACTTTTCTCTCCCCATCTCCCCTTACCCCTCTCCCACCCCACCTCCACGATCCCATTTTTTGGCCGGCAATCTTGTCTACTTCCCATAATCAGAAGGATAGCTATATGTTTTTCTTTGGGATCACCTTCTTATTTAACTTCTTTAGGAAATCAAATTATAGTAGTCAGGACCACGAGGGGTGCACCCACCAAGGGAGACAGTGGGGCTGATCTATTGTGAGCTCACCAAGGCCAGCTGGACTGCGACTGAAAAAGCATGGAATAAAACCAGACTCTCTGAATATGGCGGACAATGAGGGCTGCTGAGAAGCCAAGGACAATGCCACTGGGTTTTGATCCTACTTCATGTTCTGGCTTTGTGGGAGCCTAGCCAGTTTGGATGTTCACCTTCCTAGACCAGGATGGAGCGGGGAGGACTTTGGACTTTCCACAAGGCAGGGAACCCTGACTGCCCTTCAGACTGGAGAGGGAGGGGGAGAGGAGTGGGGGGAGGGGGAGAAGAGAGGGAGGTGGGGGAAGGAAAAGGGAGATGGGGAGGGAAATGGGAGGCGGGGAGGAGGCAGAAATTTTTTTTCAATAAAAAATTATATTAAAAAAATCTCTACATGCATTGACTCTTCCACATTCTGAATGTAATATCAATTCCCAGCTTCACCTTTAAAATTTATTTCAAAATACCAGACTTTCCCAGGAAACCATGAACTACACTCTTGCATTCTTTCAAGAAACAAGGGAGAAAGAGAACATGGCATTCCATACAGTAACCAGTCTATATTATGAAGAAAAAAATGATGCTCCACCTATGAAGCAATAAAATTATCCTTCAATATATTAATATGTAAGAAAGATGTGATGTATGCACCTTACACACACACACACACACACACACACACACACACACACCCCATAGGAATATTATTGTTTTTTAAAGAAAATCTGCTATTTGTTGCAATATGCATGAAACTTAAAGACCTTATGCTAAACAAAAAAACTTGGACACAAGAAAAAATTTTTGAACAGTCATATTTGCATCTTAAATTTAAAACTTAAAGAAATTTAAAGAATTAAAACTGACCACCAAATAGATAGAAACTACCTAATAAAATTTATAGCACCTGGAATATATTAACTCTTTTGAATTGATGATCAATGGAATTCTATACACTCTGCAACCATAGGCTAATACAACTGGTTTCCCACCACTATGGTAAGAACTTATTGCTGAAGAGAGCACATACCTGTGTCATAGACAATATGGAAATATAGCTGATGTTCAACTGGTAGCTTATCCCTCCTAGCTAGCTAGCCTTTAATAGTGCTGGAAAATTTGATACATACTAATAGAAAATATACCACGAAGCTAACCCAGCAATAAACCCTGTAAGCTGAAGTAGACACCAGCCAGAAAGATAAATCCATTGGTGTAATAGTGACCTAAATGCTATGAGAATAACCAACCACTTTATGCAAATTGAATTTAAAGACTGCTCCATGACATTAAATCCATTCCTGAAACTGTCAATAAGACAAGAACTTAAAAGTAGATATGTCATAGTCCTAAGGGAAACACATACTACATGATTGAGTCAATATTTGGCTATCTTGAAGTTTCCTTTATCAATGATATTGGTTCAAAACTCACATTTAGCCTCAGGCAGGGTTTTTTTGTTTGTTTGATTTTTTTTTTTTTTTTTTTTTTTTTTTTTAGAAATGACAAAAGGAAACCACCTCCCTTGCCAAAATAATCACAAGAATACCATATAATTTAGTTGTTAATATTGTTGCTCCTCTCTGTAACTTCCTGAACTATCCCTCCACAATCAATATCACGTTTAGCACTACTGTCTTCTAGTATTCTACCTGCATGGCCCATTAGACAATTATTACAATTTTCAACCACTTTCCTAATCCCAATGTGAAGAAGATGAAGAAGGAGGAGGAAGAGGAAGGCGGAGGAGGAGGAGGAGGAGGAGGAGGAGGAGGAAGAAGAAGAAGAAGAAGAACAAGAAGAAGAAGAAGAAGAAGAAGAAGAAGAAGAAGAAGAAGAAGAAGAACAAGAAGAAGAAGAAGAAGAACAAGAAGAAGAAGAACAAGAACAAGAAGAAGAAGAAGAACAAGAACAAGAAGAAGAAGAACAAGAACAAGAACAAGAAGAAAGAAGAAGAAAAGTATGGTCAGGTCTGTACCAGTAATCCCTTGCTCCCTGTACCAACTAACTTCTATCTTATTTTTGGTAACTATTACTGTGATAAAAGACCATGACCAAAAGCAATTTAGGAAGAAAAGGGTTTGTTTGATTTGTATATCCTGAAACACAGTCAACTGAGGGAAGTCAGGGCAGGAACTCAATTCAGGTAAGAACCTAAAGGCAGGAACTGAAGAATTAGGCTATATAGCAATGTTTCTTACTGGATTGCTCTCTCGTGGCTTCGTGAGTCTACTTTCTCATAGTACCAAGTACCACCAACCCAGAGATGGCACCACCCACAATGGCAAGGAAATGGGAACTCCCCATAAATCACTGTTTAAGAAAATGCCCTGGAACGTACTTAGAGGTGGATCTTATAGAGGCATCTTCGCAGTTGAGGTTCTGTCTCCTCACTCAGATGTCACTCAGATGACTACAACTTATGTCAATTTTACATGAAACTAGCTAGTAGAATCGACCACTTGTAAACATGACATATAATCACACCACTGTTAAACCATAACTGTCCTTTCTAGTTCATCTCCAAAACTTCACATCAGCATTAACATCACAATGTAAGACATTTTACAAACTTAAAAAATCCCGTAGTCTTACAAATTCAAATATTTTTTTAAAAAAATTTCAGTTTCTCTAGTACTAAAATCCATGTCTTTTCTAAAATCCAAAGTCTACAAAGAGCTCCAAAATTTCACTAAGAGTTCATTGTCTCTCAAGTTGGGGTTCCTATAAAATTAAAAAAAAATAAATAAATTATCCTCTTATTCTAAGTGGGAAGGATAAGAGAACAGTCACAATCAAATCAAAGTGAAACCAAATCCCAACAATGGAAATAAATCACTGACCATGCTTGGGATTTACTCACAATCTTCTGTGTTCCTCTAAGGGGTCAGAGTCATTTTCCAGACTCTGCCCTCTGTGGCACAGACAGTTTGTCTTACAGGCTTCATTCTGCCACTGCTATCTTTGGTCGTCCCATGATACAGGCATCTCAAAATGCTGCAATATTGATAGACAATAGGAAGCAAAGCAGTACTAGCTTTTGAATGAGTGGGACAAACGGAATGAGCAGCTGTGAAGTTTAACAATCATGTATGAAAAACAATGGCAATGGGTTTTCCTTCTTTGTTTGTCTATTCTGTACTCAACAAACCAGGCATAATTTTCATGCCATTTGCTTCAGCTGGGATTTTATAGAGCTGCCCTCTAATGCAAGTTCCATGTTTCCCTTATAATGAATAGAACCTGGCCTTCATGACAACAAAATCTAACCCTTTCTCAACCAGCCACATATGTGTATGAATGTGTGCCTATGCGTATCAGATATGGCATGAACATGCCTTTTGCATTGTTTTATGCTGTCTTCTCTGTATTCCTTAAATATTCTATACTAATGAATTTCTCAGATCATAAAACTGTATATCTAATGTTCTGCACAGCACACATTAGAAAGTTCTACCTCATTTCTTATTTACATCTCTGAACTCTTTTATTCTAGGTGATAATAATAAATCTTTGACAACTGGATTGCAAACATCATTAATAACAGTCCTAGAAATGAATAATATGAGTATTTGCACGAATATCTTTTTGAAATAATTCTAGAAGTTCTGGCACACATAGTGTTAAGTCTTGCCCCTTGCTGAATTCTGAATGCCATCAATAGAAGATTACCTAATTAATAGTGGAAACATGGCTTTCTGTTCGGGGGGGCGGGGTGGCGAATCTTGTGGCATCTCATCAGCCCTCTAATTTCCCACACTGAGGAGCACAAAGTGATTGGACTGATAAGACACTTCACCCTCCCGTGCGAGGAAAGCTGCTTGATTTTATTTCCTGAGACATTAGCTCTGTCTTCCTCCTATTTTTGTCTTTGGAAAGTAGAAAGGGATAGGAAGTTCTGTGTTGATGAGCTTTGTAGCAAAGTTTAAATGCTACTAGATGTCACTTTGAGGATCAGTTTAAAGGAAACATACTGCTAAAATACAGGTGATCATTCTGGCAAATAAACCCTTTCCTTTGCCACCAAGTTGTTGGGAAGTGATTATCACAGCATCAGAGAAGCGAAGTAGGACACTGGGAGACCACACAGACTTCCCTCTTTATTTGGGTTGCTCACCTGTATTTTCAGTGCTCACTAAATAGATATCATATGCCAAGTTAATTGTTGATGATTTAAAGTTTATAGTCAGCTGGAGACCTACAACTTTTCTCTCTAGGGTTCTTCTTTTTCTCAATGCCACCTTTTTCCTTTTTTTTCTTTTTCCTATTACCCATAACCTCCTCTTTCCATGAAACCTTTCATATTGCCCTGTCTATAAAATGTCTCCAGTGTATAATTTTTCATTATTTCATTTCCTGAAAAACAAAAATCGACTTTGAATATAGAATAGTTGTAGGTATGTGTGGTACAAACTGTGCTAAGAAAATACAGTGTAACAGCTACCATGTTGGTATTACTGGACACATATTTATGGAGCTATTTTTTATATATGGAAATAGAGTTTGCATATTCATGGAGTATGTTTTCCATTCCACAATATCACATTAAGTAATATATTATATCTCTTAGCCTGTTTGATATTCATTGCTAATAAAGTCCCATAGAAATAAGGCCGTGTAGCAATACGATGGAAGCTCTTTTTATTGCAGGGAAGCTTCTATTATACTAACTTAGGATTGATATGATTTATACTAATAACTTTAATTTTAATGTAAACAAATCTATAGTCAAATTTCAAATGTCTCTCCCTCTGCCTAATAAATTTAGATACCTCATGTTTTTATTAAATATATTCTGTGCAGAAAAAAACATATTTTTAACATAACAATCACCTCAACCTTCTCCACTGAGAATTTGATGCCATAAAACATCTGCACATCTGTAATCATTCTGCCATCTGTTCTTACAGCACTAAGGTTCTATACCGTATAGTAGGAAGCGAGGGTAACATCATATTTCAAGGTCATGTTTTTTTTTCTCTCTCTCTTTTTGTCTTTGCATACCCTGGACTTGGAAGGGAGACAGAGAATATTTAATGAAGTCACTTTTCCAAAGTTTGATTAGAAATTTTTCAGAAGAGAAGAATCAGATAGGAATATGTTTGGAAGGACTGTGTGAGAGAAGAAAGCCACCGTCTATGGTGGGCTGACTTCTAATTGCCAAAGCACATCTATTTCAGCCTGTTTGTTTCAGATAAAACATTGAAGAAAAGAATAAAGTAAAAAAAAATACAAGTAAGTTAAGTGTGATGATCTTCAGTGTTAGAAAGCTGAAGCAGGAAGATTGTTATAAGTGCAAGGTCAGAACAGGGTAGCTGGACATTGTATCGAACAGAAAGAGATAAAACAAAGCAAACAAAAACAAGAAAACTAAACCTCCTCAAATAGGTGGAAAGTCCTTTATTTAGGAAAAAATACAAATAGGATAATGTTTTTATATTTATTCTCTGTATTCTTTTTCTGTCTCTTCCTTTCCATAGTAATTAATATTTATGCATAAATTTTAAACACATCATACTAAAGTACTCCTTTCATCAATTCCCTGAGGCTGTTACAGAATAACACAGACTACGTATCCTATGAACAACAGCAGCAGATATGACTCCTGGGTCTAGAGACTAGGGAGTGCATCTGATGAAGGATTCCTTCCTGAATAACGATTGAGTGCTATCCATAGAAAGAGAATGGAAGAGGGGATTCAGATATGCTATTGCCCCCTCCCATGGCCATTACGTGTTCTATCCATTGTGATGGAGTCCTTATGATTTAATAATCTACACTGCAACACTCCTCCCTTAACACTACACTGTCTCAACTGCAATTAAATTTCAAAATGTCTTAGAGAGCACAGTCAACCTACAGAAAGATACTGCCAATCAATGTGTATAAAACAAACAAACAACATAAAGGTAATTCCTCCTTGCAGCATTCAGATCACCAAAGTATACCACTGTTCCTGTCATAGGATTAATGGAGCTGATCATTAATAGTGTTTTCAGCAAAAGCATTACTGCTGGGTGTTTTAAATTGTTTTTGTTCAATCATTCACTGGGGTAGAGTGTGACATTGAATTCATGTCCCAAAAAGATGACAAATGTAGCCAAGAGGATAAGAAAAACTATTTTTTTATTCTAATTAGTTACCTAATCATTTTGTTTATTTAACGTCTTTTGAAATTTAATCTTTAGGATTATTTTCTTTTGCCTTCAGAAATGGATGTATTTATTTTATATGTAATTGTGCATAGGGTGAGCTAAATATACCTTAGATATGGTCTCTCTCTCTGTAAATATTTGTTGAAATAGTAAAAGGTCAGTATCAAGAAGCAGGGGAATATTTGAGGTATGCGTGTGTGTGTGTTAGTGAACAGTAAGAAATTATTAAAACCATAATTCTGAAAGCATCCCAAAGTTTTGTTTCGAATGAAAGGTAAATAAATGGTTCACTGGAAAAGATCAGAAATGCAAGGATAACACAGACTTGTGTGATATAAAAGATAGTGAATCCAGTTTGGGCTCCACTAACATTCAGGTGCTCCAATATATCTGTGAAAAGACTCTGGCAGTGCTGAGACTCTTCTACCATGAGCTCCATTTTCTGCTACTCAACTGGAAGAATGTTTTATTTCAGGTAGCATTCCACAATAAACATTTTCCATTGTTAAATTGGAAAGAATGATCTCAGCCAAAATACTGATCGTGTCCAGGTAAGAAGTTGTGTGACAAACAGGTCCTCCCTCATTAAGGTCTTCCTGGTATCTCTGAACCCTCTGTCAGCCTCAAATTTGCCTATGGAAACTTGCATACATCACATTTAAGCACAAATTCTAGGTTCTATAGAAGACAAAATCCTTGCATTATCTTAGGTATCCTCTGCCGCGCACCGCGCCCCCGTGTCTGCGCTCTGTGTCCTGGCACCCAGTTCGCGAGGGGGCTGGAGGTTAAAATACACAGACACACACAGACAGAGAGACAGCGACACGGGTCATCCTCGAATTCCCCAAGAGTGCCCCCTTTATTGTGTTCAGGGGCAGATTATATAGAGATAGCCACGCCCCAGCCAAACCCACCAGAAACCACTCTCCTGCCATCAGGAACTCCTGAAGGTCTCCAGAGCAGCTGTAGGCACTCAGATCAGGGGAATACAAGAAATTCAGGATCTCGGGTCTCACTGCTCCCAACACTCCTCAACATTCTTGCTTGAGAAACTCTCAGCTACTAAAATAATTCAGTGATTGCTTTGGGCAAAATCTTTCTCATTGTAGGAAGTTAGAAACTTATGTAAAATAAAAAGTGCAAGCTAAGTTCTGGTTGAGATGCACATGTATCCGCTCTTCCTATTTGTGTATTTGTTTCCCACTTCTTCTAGGCTGCTATACTCTTCCATCTATTCTTTCTTTGTTTCCTTAAAATACACAGTCATCTATGGACCAAATGAAGGTGAGTTCATCGCATCTTGTATTTTTCCCTATGGAAATGTGCTACTTGTAAAATATAAACAAAGTGTACTAAATAAGGGAGGAAGATTGTGTAAATGTGATTGCCTACACAGATACATAAGGACTGTATAAGGGAAACATGAGAGGACATTATCTTAGTTGAGGATTCTATTGCTGTGATAAAGCACCATGAATACAACTAACATGAGGAGGAAAGGGTTTCATTCAGTTCATAGCTGGTAATCTATCATCCAGGAAAGACAAACAGTAGCTTAAGGTAGGAACCTGGAGGTAGGAATTGACACAGAGTCCTGAGAACTGGTCTGTTTCTCATGACTTTCTCAGTTCAGACTAATTTCTTAACAGAACTCAGTACCAAGTGTTCAGGGGTGGAGTCACCTACAAAAGGCTTATCCCTCCAATATCAATCACTAATTAAGAATATACACTATGGATTTGTCAAGAGGCCAATTTTAGCGCAGTTTTTTTTTTTTTTTTCTCTTCTTCAGTTGAGGTTTCCTCTTCCCAAATAACTCTAGCTTGGATCAAGTTGACACAAAACCAGGCAGAACATGAATTATGAAAAACATGTATGGGGAAACATCATCACAGAAATACAGGATGATCAGAGATTTTGTAAGGATAGTAGAAACTAAAGCAAAACAAGGCATTTGAAGGAAGCTGGTAATATAGAGTTCTTCCAACTTTGATGTATAAAGTAGCAAATGCTTAAGAAGTAATTTCTCAAGTTTATAGTCAGCAGCAGAGAATTTGAATCTTAGTTCATGGTTCTGCCTACCACACGTAAAGCACTAGCAGATATTACAGTTGAGTGATGAATGATCTTTCCAACTTTGATTGAGGTTTCCTGCTGTCCTTGAATATTTAATATTAAATTTTTTTTCCGGGGCTGATTGGCATCCCATATTTAGGGAATCAGCAGAGGGCTGCTGTAAATATTATAACTGTTTCGATGCTTCCAGCCTCCCACATGTTTCTACTTAACCCCGTGTGCAGCCTCCTGAAATGGCTGCCATCTTACAGCCAACACTATAGAATATTGGGTCCCTAAAAGATAAAAGAATGGGATGCCTTTCGATACACTAGTTAGGGTCTGCATCTTGCCTTGATTATTGTATTGCAAAGTTTGATTAAACTCATGGAAAAGATGTTGAGCACTCATCTTCGTTATGCTAAAGACAGAAGATGCTTAGAATCAGACCATGAACACAGAGCTTCTGTGGTCTGAATATTCTCTCCATCTGATCAGACACTAAAATTTAATTGCTATTGTAAAACAGGAAGAGGTGGAGTTCTTAAAGAATCGGCTTGTTCAACAAGTGAATCAATTGTTTTACCTTGCCCTGTATTATTTGTAGATTAAGCTATCAACTTCAAATGAATTCAGTGAGCCTTTAACTGAAGCTGATTCTATGATCCTTGAAAGTTAAAAGTTACTAGTTCAGGGATGACATTTCAGCCATGCCCAATGTTATCCATCATATGTTCAGTAATAATCTGTCAAAAACTTGATGTTTTTAATGCACTATTTCAGGGGAAGTATAATAAATACAAAGTGTAAAGCCGGCTCAAGAAAAAAAAAAACAATTACTTTAAAATTTACAGTAGAAAAACAAATATTATTGCACAAAGATATAACTAGGAATAATAATGTGAGATTGGGGTGGTGAAATTACCTTGGAGGATAAAAACATCAGTGATGGACTAAATGTGCCAATATCTAAATGATAAGCTTGAAAGCTAGGTTTTAAAACCCTCAAAATAATATAGATTTTCTGCTTAGGCAATTGTTTTTCAGATTAAAAAGAACAGAAACCCCTCTTTCTAAAACGGATGGGGCATGCTTTAAATTTATTCCTGAAGAATTGCACTGGGCTTTTTTAAAAAAATAAAAACAAGGACTTACTTACATTTCATTATTGTTAGGCATCCAGATCTAACCAAATACTTGCCCATTAGTTGGGTTTCAGGAACTACATCAAAAATAAGTACTTCAGTAGAGATAGGCTATGAATACAGATCAAGTAGGTAAAATGAATGAGCATTGATTGACTAGGATAACTATATAACAAAGAGATCTGGTTAAAGAAAACTTGGGTAGTGAGAAGACAATATTCATACTGTTGACTGATACACACATGTTGAATATTAAAAGTCAAGAGAAGGGCTAGTCAGATGGTTCCATCGGCAAAGGCACTTGCAGCCATGCCTAACCACCTAAGTTTGATGTTCAGGACAAACATGGTAGAAGGAAAAAACCCTAACACTGTAAGTTTTTCTCTAGCAGGTATATGAATTATGAGATATGCATGACTACATGCATGTGCTTGTGAATGCACAGTGCATAAATACATACATCCACACATGCATACATAAGTGAAATAAAAGTCAAGAGAGGAAAAAAGTATGACTTGGGTTCTATCTCTTGTCAGTCACGCTGGAGTCTTCTCAGCACATGATTTACTAGGTTGAGTTTAATACAGCATAAAATATTTATGAGTCATACTGACACACAGTTGTAGAACTTTAAGACAATTCTGAAGCCATTTCTGACGACTCTCAGTACTTCCCCTCCTCCCTTGGGAACCAAGGACATAACAGCTATGCACGCACATACTGAGGTGTTGGGAACTTTCCATCTCCCTAAATAGGGGCAAGATAACCCTTACATGTTGACTCAGTTACTAATGTTTTGACTTAGTCCCTGGGAAGGGACAAAGTGACCCTCAGAAGTTTCCCTTTACCTCATCTGATCTGGCAACAACTGTCCAGCCAATTATTGGTAATAGCCTCTTTGAATAAGCCAATCATAATAGTTAAAGAACAACACCCAAACACCCCTTCCTTCTGTGGTTTTTCCCTTTAAAAATAGCCTGTACCAGACATTCAGGGTCTTCTAGCCTCCCGACTGCTGGAAGACCCTGTCATGACAGAGTTAATAAAATCCTCATGCTTTTACATCAGCTGTGATATGAGAGACGGTCTCTTGGGGAGAATCCTCCTCCTCAGTGATTGGACGCTAGGGTCCAACAACAGTAAGTTGAATAAATAAAAGTGTTTGTTACTAAAGACTCATACATTTTCCATGAAGGAAATTTGAAAGAACTTGAAAAGTTCCTCTGCTATCAAAAGTGGAGTATAAGTCCTCAAGCCTGTATATGTGGCTGTGCATACTAATGTCCTTCCAAAATGTAAGGAAAGAAATGGGGGAAAAAAAAGAGAGATTTGGCCTTGATGAAATCTGGCAATTATCACCTTAGTAAAGTGACAGAAATTTGGGTAAACAGTTGCAATTTACAATGTTTTGTATTTCCTTTACATGATCTAATGAATAAAATGACAGTGTACCTCCAAAATCCAGATCCTCTATCTAATCATGAGGCAAATATCAAATAAATCCCAATACAGGAACAGATAATAAATGGATACAGCACATCTCAATGCTTTCAGGGTCATAAAACTATAAAAACCCCATGAAACTGAGCAAGAATTAGAGCAGTGATGACTACATGGATTGTGACACCTTGGATATGTTCTAAGAACAGAAAGGGTACATTAGGACAAAAGGAAAGAAAGCTGAATAAGTTAGAAAATTTAATTAATAATAGTGCATCTGATTAGCAATATACCTCAGTGGTAGAGCACTTGCCTGGTGTTGGAAAAAACCCTGGGTTCAAACTCTAGCATATGTGTATTTATTTATGAACATTATATGTATATATGTGTAATATGTATTCATTAATTGCAGAAATCCAGTATACTATTGAAAAATGTTAATAAATAGGATGGACTATTTCTCTGTGTCTCTCTATAAATATTATACTATTTTTTTCAAGTAAACCAAGTTCTACAAAACTAGGAAGATTGAATAATACACCCTTATCTTTGTACAGACAGCTTCATTTCTATTCCTAGTAAATCTAATGTTTTTTAAAAAAAAAAACAGGATTTGCCCCCTTTGGCTTATCCCCTACAGTTTTCTTCCTTAGCTTTGGACATCTTGAAACTGAGTATACTTTCTGAAATGAATTAATAAAAATGCAGTGGATCCCCATGTAGCTGCATGGCAGAAACACTGTAGATCGCCACACAACAGCAGGCAGCAGGCCATGTGGTGGCAGGCAAGAGGCAATGGGTACTGAGAACAGCCAGACCCAGGCAGAAAACCACATGGTGGGTGAAAGACTGAGATGTATAGACATGCCACAAGACCATGCTGCAGTTGGTCTTGTGTAGGGAGACACATGACAGCAGGTGAGAGAGAGAGAGACATGGATAGGCATGACATGCAGAGTGAGGTTGGATATTTATTTAGTGACTTATGGAGGTGGGAAGCAGAAGGGGAGAAGAACAGAGAGGCAGAGAGAGAGTGAGAGAGAGGAGGGGAAGAGAGAAAAGGGAGAAACAGAACCTGCCTCTTTGAGAGGGAGAAGGAAAAGGAAGAGACTTAGGCTGCAAACAAAAAGGAAGATCTGCCTGCCTCAGCAGACAGGGGAGGGAGTGAGCATGGCTTGTCTATTAAAGAGACAGGACAGATCATTACATCCCCATCTTTTTTTATAATAAAAAGGCAGGAGGTTAGGCACCTCAGGTTAAAGGTATTGGCTCAGCAGATTCTCAAGCTTGCTACCTGCTTATTTGTGGATGTCATCTTTGGGGAGAACCTGAGAAGGCTGGGTGCTGGTCACATGCTAAGATAGCTGGTCTCTTTGTTTCTGTCCAGTGTTTGTGGCATGGAAATGCCTGGTGTCTCTTAGACTTGTTTAAGTTATTGGCAGGGCAGAGGGTAAAGTTAAGAAAAAAATTATGACCAGGGAATTGAGAGAGGTTTATCTGACCTGTTTAAGGGGGATCAATTCTTTGGGCTTGTGAAAACAGAAGTTTTAGATATATGCGGTATATAAACAGTAGCATATTTATGTCAGAATGACTACGACAGATAGATTTTGCATAATTAAAGGTGTCTGCCACCACACCTTGAATTCACAGAGGTCTGTCTGCCTCTACCTCCCAAACTTTGGGATTAAAGGTGTGTGCTAGCACACCTTGAACGCACAGAGATCTGTCTTCCTCTGCCTCCCAGGCATTGGGATTAAAGGTGTATACCACCACAACCTACTAATCTGTTTCTTTTTTTTTTTTTTTTAAGGATTTTAACCTTTAGCCTGCATATATTTTAACACACTGTAAATGATTTAGAGGTTTTCTTCATCTTTGAATCTCTCTTTACTGTATATCTCTTTTTCTGACCACATGAGTCTTTATGGAGAGGACTAAAGCCATGGCTTTGATGGCTGGATCTTAGCTTTCTGCGAGTCTAACCTTGTGGCTGAGGTGATACTGGCCAGAACCCCAGAGCCATGTTCCTTGCCACAACTCTACAGTGTTTCAAGGTCCCTGTGAGCAAGCAAGCTGCAGCTTTCTGCTCACAGACCACACGCAGTCAGACTGCCTGCCTGAAAGAGTCAGAGTTTGCCCTGGCACAACAGCCCAGGAAGCTGGCATTTTAAAAAGGTGTGGCTGTTTCCCTGCTATCGCTGAAAATCAAAAGGCATGCAGTCAGCTTTTACGTACACCACTTAAGTGTTTCATGGCAGGACCTCTTAAAAGAACTGCAGGGTTTTGCAGCTAAATCTGAGTCAGGAAGCATCTCTTAGATGAGAGTGCTTGCTTGCCTCTAGCAAGCAGAGCAGACTCGAGAAATTGCTGCTACCAAGAAAACATCCTTTACTCTATTCTTTCCCAAGCTTTCTCAGGCTTTCGGTGGATGCAGTTATCTACGTGGGTGCCATTCTGTAACATGGAGGGCTGGCTTGTTGGGGTTTCTGTCCTGCCCAGTACCCCACAGCAGGCAAGTCCCAGAGAAAATCACACAGCTATCTCCATAAGTTATAAAAGTGATCGGCCTATTAACTCAGGCTTCTGGTTAACTCTTGTAGCTTATATTACCCCATTGTTCTTATCTATGCTAGCCACATGGCTCAGTACCTTTACAGTGAGACTGGTCACATGTTGCTGCTTCAGTAGTCTGGGCTGGACTAGGAAGAATGGGCTTCCTCCTTCCCAGAATTCTCCTGTTCTCATTGCCCCACCTCTACTTCCTGTCTGATTGACCCGCCTGTACTTCCTGCCTGGCTAACTGCAAAATAATCAGTGTTTATTTAAAACATGATTGACAGAATATAGACAATTCTCCCACACCACTTATCTGACCTGTTTAAGGTGGATCAATTCTTTGTGCTTGTGAAAACAGAAGTTTTAGATATATACAGTGTATAAACAGTAGCATATTTATGTCAGAATGACTGTGACAGATAGTTTTTGCACAATGAAAAGTGTTTTTAAGACTATGAAAGGCAGTATGAGTGAGAAATTTGATAACTTGTATTTGTCCTCACATCTTTATAACTTGCAGGTCTTGTATTTGTAATTTACTGAAATTTGCTTGCTGAGGTTGTCCTTTTAAACTGACAAAACCTCACAGCTGTCAAACTGCATCAGAGATCATTGGGAAGGATAAAATTTTACTTGAGTTACTGGTTAAAAACTACAGAGAACTTACTTGGTTGGCACCTGGAGCTATTCTTCAGGGTCCTCCTTGATTGCTGAAGGTCATGTTTGCCTTTTGCTGTTTAACACAGGGCCTGCCATGCTCCAGAAGATTCTGTGGGCTAAGACTTGGGTGGGAAAACAAGCCTACCTTGACTTGAGCAGCTAGGCTGTCAATTCCAGTGATTCTGTTCACATCTGGAGATCTTCCGTTTAGATAAAAGGCAGTTTTTCCCAGTGGTTGGCACTTGGCAGTTGAAGTGAATTGCAGATATATGTTGTTTTGTGCCCATTCATCTTCTGTATTCTTTAGAGGAAGTAGAGTGCTGCTAGGAGCCAACCTGTCTCTTTTTGTTATAAAAAGTTTTTAATAATTCAATATTTAAAAATCATATTACCAAGATCTCTGAGCAGTTGAGGGCTGTTTATCAGGTAAAACTACAGTATAGAATCAGCCTGGAGAGCTGGGTCTGAGTTTGACTGTACTGGCTCATAACTTACTTTTTGAACACAGACATTCACTGAATAACTGGTCTCAAACTGACAATCCCTTAGCCCCATATAGTAACATTTAAAGATTGGGCTAATATCTTGCTTCACAATTTCTTTTTCTTTTCTTTTTTTTTAAATTAAACAGCCTTGTTGAAACTTAGTACAGAAATCCATTTTATTGATGCCTAACACATAAACGTACTTTAAAGACCACTGTTGGGTTAATGAATGATCTACTATCTGTATTCAGTGCTGAGATAGATATATTATTGTGCAACCAGATAAATTTATAGAATGAGAAAAATAATTGATCTTTCTATAATGAAGAATTAAATGGCCTTATTTTTCCAGAAAGTCCAATGTTATACACATGTCTATTTTGAGAAGGGATTAAAAAAAATATGTGTTAGCAAGGATGAGATTTTGTAAAAAGGTTAAGAAGAAATAGAAAGAAATAATATTATTTCCAACGTTCACAGATGATGAAAGAAAGGGCCTGCAAGGTCTTTCCACGCTCTTTATTTGGTTTGTATTGTTTTACTGTTGTATTTGCCCAGAGTGTCGAAAACAAAATAGATAACAACACTTATCACAAGTGTGCTTGGCTGTGAGAATGTGATAAACTCGCTTACATCTGGAAAGTCTATTCGACTTCCAAAAAAAAAAAAAAAAAAACATAAACAAAATTTACAAAGTTTTCCAAATTTGCAACGAACATTTGGACTTTCTTGTTTGCTATAAGCATTTGGAAGAATTCCTATGTGGATTTACAATTATTTCTGAAAAATTAGTTTCTATACTGGTAAGGACTAGAATGAGGAGAGAAATAATAATTAAACTGACAACTGAAAACACATACAAGCATAGAGGTTTCTATTCAAGTAATAAAAATAAAGGCCTGACAAGTAGATCTGAGGGAAGGAATTAAGAAAAGACAAAGGAAAGGGGGATGAAGAGAAAAGGAAATAGTGAGAGAAAAGGGGAAGAAAGAATGAAAGGAAGGAAATATGGAAGTCAGTCAGGAAGGAAGGGAGGGAGGGAAGAAGGAAGAATAGTTACCATAGAAAAACTAATAAAAATATATGGAGGCCCTCTTTCTGAGAGACTATGTGAAACAATTTTCCCCTTCCAGAAATATAGTTATGAATAAAGATACTTAACTATTTATCTGCTCAGAAAGTTTGAGCTCTTCTATTCTGTAGCATATTCTTCTCAAAACACTGTAGTTTTGGATGTCAGTGTGGTGATTTCTCAGAAAATTAGGAAACAACCTTCCTCAAGACCCACTTATACCACTTTTGGGTATATATCCAAAGGATGCTCAATTGTGCAACAAGGACATGTACTCAACTATGTTCATAGCAGAATTGTTTGTCATAGCTAGAACCTGGAAACAATCTAAATGCCCCTTTAATGAAGAATGAATAAGGAAAATGTGGTACATTTATACAGTGGAGTACTACACAGCAAAAAAAAATTACATCTTGAATTTTGCAGGCAACTGAATGGAGCTAGAAAACATCATTTTGAGTGAGGCAACCCAGACCTAGAAAGACAATTATCAAATGTCCTCACTCATAAGTGGCTTTTAAACGTAAAGCAAAGAAAACAAGCCCACAAATCACAATCCCAAAGAACCTAGACAACAATGAGGACCCTAAGAGAGACTTACATAGAACTAATCTACATGGGAAGTAGAAAGTAGAAAAAGGCAAGATCTCCTGAGTAAATTGGGAGCATGGGGACCTTGGGAGAGAGTTGAAGGGGAGGGAAAAGGCAGGAAGGGGAATAGAGAAAAATGTAGAGCTCAATAAAAATCAAGTAAAAAAAGGAAAAAAATCTGTATTTCTTTCTTTTTTTTAAATATAATTTTTTATTGAAAAAAAATGTTTTTCCGCCTCCTCCCCGCCTCCCATTTCCCTCCCCGTCTCCCTTTTCCCCCC
>NW_026067927.1:8061069-8138331 GCF_014885135.2 Alexandromys fortis | reverse complement strand
GCCTGGTAGCCCAGTGATCCAGGGACAGAAGGAAGGACGGGGCAGGCAGTGCAGGATCCAGGAGAACACAGGAGCCCCTGGAGCCCAGGCTGAGGGTGCCGGGCTCTCTTAACTGAGGACCTTGAGGCTCACCGCTCTGGGCGGGTAGCCTTAGTGTGAGAGCTTAAAATTGATGTTGAGCACTCGTCCTAGCATACAGCAGGGCAGGGTTGGGGTTGGGATGCTGGATCGTGGTAAGAAAGACAGCCCTGCAGAAGGAGCTGGGGGAGGGGGGTTTGTGCTCTCTTCCGGGACTATTGCCCCTGGATAGCACACACTCACCCGTCCAGATGGAACTCTTCAGCACCTAAACAGGGCTGCCTGGTAGCCCAGTGATCCAGGGACAGTAGGAAGGACGGGGCAGGCAGTGCAGGATCCAGGACAGCACAGGAGCCCCTGGAGCCCAGGCTGAGGGTGCCGGGCTCTCTTAACTGAGGACCTTGAGGCTCACCACTCTGGGCGGGTAGCCTTAGTGTGAGAGCTTAAAAAAAAAAAAATCTGTATTTCTTGTGTTAGTTTCTTTCCTCTTATTCTCTTAAAATACTCCAGAGGACGAGATCTTAGATGAAAAGGGAGAACTGACCTCACATTTTCTGATCATAGTCAATTCCAAAGGGAAGTCACAGTTGCAGGAGCCTGAGAGAGCTGGTCACACTGAATCTGCAACTAAGAAACCAAGTGTAAGAAATGCATGTTAGCCATACTTTCTTCATGTTATGCAGTCTAAGATCCCATGCAAAATAAACAGTTCTTCCTACAATTAAGATGGTTTCTCCTCCACCAATTAAAATAGTTCAGAAAATCCACCCCAGGCCCCAGGTATACTCAGAGGCTCTTCTCCCTGTTGAATATATTTAGGCCAAATTGGCAATTGCAGGGATGTCACACTCCTTCTCTTCACCTAAAAACTATTCTGCCTGTTAGTGAGGTAAAGAAAGTATGTCCTATCACAAATAGTGGGAAAAAATTTCTCTATAACAACTCTTCAATTATCTTCATAACTGGGGTATACCCCAAGTTAAAGCACATGCTTCAACTTGTCCTTTAATTTGTGTGTGTGTGTGTGTGTGTGTGTCTTAGGTTATCTAATCCTCTGTCTCATTATAGCTTCAAATTATTGACTCTAATAGCAAACTTGTCTTTTTTTTTTTTTCATTCTCCAGATTTGGGTACACATATCAGCTCTCAATGTGTAACAATGAGCACTTCACTGAAGTCTTCACAAAGACCTTGAACATTTTACAAGCACAGAAAAATTCTACCATAAATAGGTTTTACTTTGCTTAACAGTCCCCTTTATTTGCTAGCATATTGTTTTGAATCAGTGTAGTAGCAATGTCAGATAGCCTTAAAAAAACACACACGAAACTAACACCTGAGAATAGTCCTGCCTAGTCACATTTAATGGACTCTGCAGTGCCTGAAAATGTCCTAGAGTTCTAGCATGTCAAGCACTTGAGTTAGCTTTCCACATAGTTCATCATGTATCAGTGCTAGCCATTAAAGTCCATAAAAGACTTGGTGAGGTAAAGTCTTGCAGATGGCAGAAATCCTGATAACATGGGGAAATTAAATCTTTTCAGGTAAGAAAAGGTGTCGTCTACTTATAAAACAGCAGAACAGCTACATATTTTTTATTGATATTTCACATGTAGATTGCCATCATTGACACTAATCTCTGTAATACATACATACTAGTAAGTTTTTCATTTTACTTTAATTAGTAATTAATTTAATTTAAATTGCTGGGAAACACAGCTTATTTAAAATTGTATTACATCACTCAGTTGTACCACACATATACTTCAGAGGATTGTCATCAGAATAATCTGGTAGAATCTGGTAGATTCTACTTGAACATATTTATTTGACATAGTCTTGAATTAATAAACCTGGACCTTGAGCAGTAAGCAAAACACTATGCCAAAAGTGAAATTCATAATGTAATTCTTGCCATTATGTCAACAATGTAGTAATATTTGCTGAAAGAATGGGCAGTTTCTTGACTGAAGGAACCAGCCCATACCTTCCAGATCTTGTCTCTCATCAAGCAGAAGCTTTATTTTCCATATCATTCTGACTGAAGTAACAAAAATCTTATATGTTGTATTCATCCCAAATATAATTCAAAAAGTATCCTGCAAAACCTTCAACATAATCAACTAATAAGCATATCCACAACTTTCAAAGTTTCCTCATGTGTCTTTGTACATGTCTTTTGATTTTTAATGTGTGTGCATAGTGTGCATGCATGTGTGTGTGTACATATGGAGCATAGGGAGTGGGAATGTGTGCATGGATATTAAGAACACAAACACACCCTTTCTCTTAACCAATTAACTACATGTGCTACATTATACTACACATCTCTGAAATATATTATTTTTCTTGATAGAAATATACTTACTGAACAATAACCCCCTATTTCTTTTTAATTGTTTTTATTGAGCTATACATTTTTTCTCCACTCCTCTCTCTTCCTCACCTCTCTGTTTTTACTTTCTCCTGTTACCCATACACTTCCAGCTTACTTGACATCCTCTCCAGCATAAGCTATCATCAGTATTTTTTGTCGTAGCCTTTGTGACAAGTGTAAGATGGTCTCTCAGAGTTGTTTCGATTTGCATTTATCTTATGGCTAAGAATTTTCTTAAGTTTGAAAGTTTGTCTATTGAGAATTCTCTATTTAGGTCTGTACACCATTTTATATGGGATTATTTGTTCTTTTCATGTCAAGTTTCTTGAGTATTTGTAGATTTTGGAGATCAGTCCTCTGTCTGATATGGGGTTGGTGAAGATCATTTTTCAATCTGTAGGCTGCTGTTTTTTCTTGTTGACAATATCCTTTGCTTTGCAGAAGCTTCTTAGTTTCAGGAGGTCCCGTTCACTAATTGTTGCTCTCAGTTTCTGTGCTACTGGGGTTATATTTAGAAAATGATCTTCTATACCATTACATTCAAATGTACTCACTTTCTCTTCTTTGAGGACAGTGTGGTTGATTTTATGTTTTGGTCTTTGTTCTATTTGAGCTTGAGTTTTGTGTTAATATCTAGTTATGCCAACAACATTTGTTGAATATGCTTTCTTTTTTCCATTTTATATTTTTAGCTTCTTTGTCAAAAAGTAGGTGTTCATAGGTGTATGGATTGATATCCAGATATTTGATTTAATTTCATTGTTCCTCTTGTCTGTTTTTATGCTAATACCAGGATGCTTTCACTACTGTAGTTCTAGAGTGAAGTTTAAAGTTATAGACTGTGATGCCTCCAGAAGTTCCTTTATTGTACAGGATTGTTTTGGCTATCCTGTTTTTGTTTCTTTGTTTGTTTTTCCATATGAAGTTGGGTTTTGTTCTTTTGAGGTCTGTGAAGAATTTTGCTGGGCATTACATTGAATGTATAGATTGGTTTTTGTAAAATTATCATTTTTTACTATGTTAATTCTATCTGCACAAGAGCAGGAGAGATCTTTCCATTTTCTGGTGTCTTCAATTTCTTTCTTCAAAGTTTTAACATTTTTGTTATTACAGATCTTTCACTTGTTTAGTTAGAATGATCACAAGTTCTTTTTCTCAGTCCTTTTGTCTTCTGTATAAAGGAAAGTTACTGAGTTTTTGAGTTAATCTACATTAGTGAAGGTGCTTATGAGTAGTAGAAGGTCCTTGGTACAGTTTTTGGGGTCACTTATCTATACTATTATATTGTCAACAAATAGTGAGAATTTGACTTCTTTTTTGATATCTATCCCCTTGATCTCTATGTGTTGTCTTATAGCTCTAGCTAAAACTTCAAGTACTATATTGAATAAATATGGAGAGTAGACAACTTTGTCTTGTTCCTGATTTCAGTAAAATAACTTTGAGTTTCTCTTCATTTACTTTGATGATGGCTGCTGACTTACTGTGAATTGCCTTTATTATGTTTAGGCATGCTCTTTGTATCCCTGCTCTCTTCAAGACTTTTAAAATTAAGGGTGTTGAATTTTATAGAAGGCTTTTTTCAGCATCTAATGAAATGATCCATTGTAGGCAGAGACTGTTCATTTCCCAGACACCCAGACCCAAAATAATCACACAGAAAACTCATTAATAGCAATATTGCCTGGTCTGTTAGCTCATGCTTCTTATTGGCTAGCTCTTATATCTTAAATTAACCCATTACTATTAATCTGTGTCTTACCACATGGTTGTGGCCTACCAGTAAGGTTCTATCCAATGTTTAGCATCTGTTACCTGCAGTGGCTACACAGCTTCTCATCGATTCAGCCTACTCACTGTCTACATCTATCTGCTTGGGACTGACACTTTGCCCCACTCTGCTAAGCCACTGGCTGAAACAGTCTTATTAATTAACCAGTAAAAGCACCTCATATGCAGAAGGACTTTCCACATCAATCCATGTGTGTTATTTTATTCTTTCAGTTTGTTTATGTGTTGTATTACATTGATATATTTTTGTATGTTGAACCATCTCTGTATCTCTGAGATGAAGCTTACTTGGAAATGGTGGATGATTTCTCTGATGTTTTCTTGGATTCAGTTTGCTAGTATATTATTGGGTATTTTTGCATCCATATTCATGAGTGAGATTGGTCTGCAATTCTCTTTCTTAGTAGTGTCTTAGTGTGGTATGAGTATCAGGGTAACTGTAACTTCATAAAAACAGTTTGGCAATTTTTTAAAAGTGTTTCTTTCTTAGGGTCTTCCTATTTTACCTAGTTTCGCTGGGATTGTGTATTGTAGTCTGGTTATCCCTTGCATTACATCTAATATCCACTTTTGAGTGAGTGCATACTGTGTTTGTTTTTCTGGGTCTGTGTTACCTCACTCATGATGCTTTCTTTATAAAATAGTTACATCAAATTGCCTGCAAATTTCAAGATGTCATTGTTTTATACCATTGAGTAATACTCTACTTTATAAGTGCACCACATTTTCTCTATCTATTCTTTAGTTGAGGGGCTTCTAAGATGTTTTCCAGTTCTGGCTATTACAAATAATGCTGCTGTGAACATAGATAAGCAAATGTCTTTATGGTATGATTATGTAGTCTTTGGGAATAGGGCCAGGAGTTGTATTGCTGGATTTGAGGTAGACTGACTCCAAAACTTCTGAGAAACTATCATGCTGATTTCCAATGTGACTGTATAAGTTTACACTACCATCAGCACTCCACATCCTCTCCAGCATAAGCTATCATTAGTATATTTGATCTAAGCCATTCTTACAGTTATAAGATATCTCAGAGACATTTCCCTGATGGATAAGAATGTTGAGCAATTCTGTAGATGTCCTTTTGGCTTTTGAGCTTCTTCTGTTGATAATTCTCTGTTTAGATCATTACCAAAATTATAATTGGATTATTTGGTATTTTGGTCTAGTTTCAGTTTCATGAGTTCTTTATATACTTTGGATATCAGACCTCTGTCAGATGTTGGGTTGGTGAAGAACTTTCTCATTTAGTAGGATGTCATTTTGCCTTATTTACCATATCCTTTGACTTACAGAAATTTCTCAGTTTCGCCAAGTCCCATTTATTAACTGTTGCTCTCAGTGTCTATGCTACTGGTATCCTATTTAGGAAGTGGTCTACTGAGCCCACATTCTAGACTACTTTCTACTTTCTCTTCTATCAGGCTCAGTATAACTGCATTTTTTTGTTGAAGTTTTTCATCATTTGGAGTTGAGTTTTGAGCATAGCAATACATATGGATCTATTTTAAGTTCTCTACATGTCAACATTTAGTTATGCCAGCACCATTTGTTGAAGATGCTTTTTTTCCCCATTATACAGTTTTGGCTTTGTTGTCAAAAATCAGGAGTTCATAGGTGCGTAGATTAATATTAGGGTCTTCAAATTGATTCCATTCATCCACTTGTCTGTTTTTACACCAATACCAAGCTGTTTTTTACTACTGTAGCTCTATAATAGAACTTGAAGTCAGGGATGATGATGCCTCCAGAAGTTTCTTTTTTGTACAGGATTGTTTTGTCAATCATGGCTTTGTTGTTGTTTTTCCATATGAACTTGAGTGTTTTTTTCTTTCAAGGTCTGTGAAGAATTGTTCTGGAATTTTGATGAGAATTGCATTGAATCTTCAGATTCCTTCTGGTAAGATTGCCATTTTTGCTATGTTGATCCTACTTGTCCAAGAGAATAGGAGATATTTTCATTTTCTGATATATTCTTCAGTTTCTTCTTTGATTATGTAAAGTGCTTGTCATGCACATCTTTTACTTGTTTGATCAGAGTTACTTCAAGCTATTTTATGTAATTTTTCATATTGTAAATTTTATTTCTATGGTACATTAACAGATTTTCATTTGTTTTATCATCCCTGCTTTTCTGGGATGAAGCCAACTTGATCATAGTGGCTGGTGGTTCTGATGTGTTCTTGGATTCGATTTATATGAGAGCTATTGATTATTTTTGCATTAAACTTGTATCCTTCTACATTACAAAAGGTGTTCATCTGCTGTAGGAGTTCTCTGGTAGAGTTTCTTGGGTCACTTACATATACTGTCACATCATCTGCAAATAGCAAAAATTTGACTTCTTCCTTTTCAATTCATATCCCCTGATCTCCTTTTGTTGTCTTTTTGCTCTAGCTATAAGTTCCAGTACTATTTTGAATAGATATGGAGAGAGTGGACAGCCTTGTCTTGTTATTGATTATAATGGGATTGTTTTGAATTTCTCTCCATTTATTTTGATGTTGACTGTTGACTTGTATATTTCCTTTATTATGTTCAGGTATGTAGGAAAGACTTTCTAAAACTTACATAAAAACTTAACTTTTATTTGTTACATAACCAAAGGGGAAAAACATGACAGAAAATTTGGAATGGTGTCCCAGCCAGACCAAAAAAACACAGAAAAGGAAATGAGTGTGTGTGATAAAGGTGATACTGTGGTTTTAATTTTGCATTCCAACCATAATTTTCCCTTCCTCCTCTAATCCCATTTCCTTCCTCCTTTCCCTCTTCCTAACTTCCAGTCCATTCCTCTTCTGTTTCTGTTTAGAAAGGGCAGGCTTCTAATGGGTATCAATATGGTATTGCATACCAAGTTGTAATTGACTCTTATTTAATAGTACATAAGACATCAAACTTAAAATTTAACTGAGTTTAATGTTCAGCTTTCAGTTATAAAAAAGAATGTAGATTCTGAGTAATTATTTATTCATTGAGGTTATTGATTCATTTCCTAAGGTGAGAGTAAGGCAGGTCAAAGATTTCATAAATATAGCGAGAAATTAAATAGTTAACATCTGTTAATAACTGCTATTCATCAAGGGCACATCAAAATAATGTATATAATGCTAATATATCTTATAAAACAAACTATTGTGGTTGTTGCATGTGTTAATTTTTGTCACTGGAAAAATATGTAACTTGAAAACTTAGAAATAATTTAGAAAGAGGTAAAAGTGTTG
The DNA here is from genome assembly GCF_014885135.2 of Alexandromys fortis. Taxonomy (NCBI): domain Eukaryota; kingdom Metazoa; phylum Chordata; class Mammalia; order Rodentia; family Cricetidae; genus Alexandromys; species Alexandromys fortis. Next base: position 8,130,858 of record NW_026067927.1, on the reverse strand, counting down.
TAGTTCATATTTCAGACCCTTTAGACTATCGTTCCATAGCTTCATTATTTCAGGACTGACAGAAACAAAGAAATCCATGGCAGTGAAAATATGACAGAGGCTGCTTACCTCATGCATACCAGGGTACAGAGAAGAACAGAAAAGGACCAAGGAGAGACAGCTTTGTCTTTCTACCTCAAGTCAAGTTCATAGAGATCTATTTTCCCCAATTTGTTTATATCCTGTAGTTAGTTTTTAACACTTTTCTCAAAATGTCAAAATATATCTATTTCACCAAGGTTTTAATGCATTTTTAGATCAATTTCTTATTGACACAATCAGCTTTCAGTGATTGGGTTCAGCAGTTAAGCATCAAGTTTTCAATATGTGTATCTTCTGGGACTATCTCAAATACAACCCTATTATCATCAGCTTATATATGAAAAGACTACCAGAGAGAAGAGCAATGAAGATAATAAAGCAAGTCAAGCAGAATAGGTCTGGGTGCATCTTTTAACAGATATGTTTAGTTATCACCAAACTTAATTTGGCCTTAACATATAAGAATTTGTGAAACTAGTCTAATGATCAAGCACACATGACTGAGAGCAAAGTATTTATTTATTATCATTTGTTTTCTATTTTACCTGTAACAATATTATATAATTCTTGTTTTATTGTAAGCTACATTTATGTCATTCAGTAATACTAATGCAAACTATAAATGAAACAAATAATGGGAAAATAAAAGTTGCTTCAAGGAAGAAAACAACAAATAATCATAGTTTAATAAATATACTAATGCTGGGCTTCTGTTTTATGGATAATGCACAATAAGGCTACATTGAATGCATATTTATAAGACATTAATACAGAAAGATTTACAGCATATTTCTTGAGAGTTTCAACTTTCCATGGAACAGCTAGGTTCTCTCAATATGTTCTGAATTATATTACACAGAACTTATTTACAGTGTCGTAATTTTGACTCATAACTGCAAAATTCTTATAAACTTTTGGAAAAATATTATCATATGAGAATGACTTAAAAAAACCAAGACATATCAGTAATTTAATTTCCTTTCCTTTCAAAGACTATGTAAGTGAAAAACTTATTATTTGATCTCACTATTTGATTATTGAGAGACTCTTAGTAGCCAGTATATTTGATTTTTAGTACAAAAAATCATAATTAAGGTTGGGGAGATGGCTCAGCCAATTAATTTTTTCCTGTTCAAGGCTGAAGAACTGAGTCTCTAGTATTCACATGAAAGCAGATCATAATACCACGCACTCAAAACTGCTGGACTTAAAATGTAGAGAGGAAGATACCTACGGCTTGCTGGTGCTCACTTCAGACAAATACGTAAAGTTTAGGTTAATTGAGAGACTGTATTTCAATATAAGGTATAGAATGATAGAGGAAGACAACAAACATTGATTTCTAGGCTTTATTTGTGTCTTCACAAACATGTATACATACATACATGTGTGTATATATATATATATGCACATGTGCATGTGCACATACACAAATATATACTCAAGAAGCTACAAATTAACAAATGAAATAAAATGTTGAATTCTTAATGACCTTATGTATGTTACATATCTTCCTATATTCATTCAGTTTCTTTACTAAAAATATTTTGAAGCAAATGTTTATATTTTATATAACTTAGCCATACTTTTGCAAACAGTATATCACTGGTCAATAAGGCTAGATAAAGTTATTGAAAAACTTGACCTGGCTAAACAGAAGTATAAATTAAGAAATTGTGGTATATTTAGGTACGACTCAACTGTTAAAAACAGGCATCATAAAATTTGCAGGAAAATGAATTTAGGTAGAAGCAGTAGACACAATCATCCTGAGTGAGGTAACACAGACCCAAAACCATAAATATAGAATATATTTGATTATACATAGATATTACCCATTAAATGAATGATATCCAATATACAACCCAAAGATCCACGAAGGTTAGTTAGAAAGGAATGGACTAGGGAGTACATATAGAGCTCCCAGGGGAGGGGAAATATAATAGACTTTATGAGTATACTGGAGGGACGGTGGGCAGAAATGAGAGGATGGGGGAGGTGGGATGAGAAGGTTGAATGTGAGGTTGCAGCAACAGCTAGAATTGAGGGGCATTTGAGGAGTGTTATGGAAACCTAGTGCAGCAGAAATGGCTTAAAATAGATGAAGGCAGTCCTAAGGAAATCTCCAAATAATGAGGGACACAGAGTCACAAATGACCATGTCCTGTAACAAAACAAAGCTTCAAGTATCAGGAGTGGGTTACATTCAACTAAATTGCTAGGTAAAGGGATCCCATGGAAATCCCCCCCAAATTCTTGGTGTTCCCAAGACAATAGGTTGTTCTCAAAAGCAAGACTAACAACAAGACCCTATTGTTGAACAATGACAAGCATACAACTTACTGAGCATTGAGATGTTGTGCAAGTGACAATAAGTAGTCTTCACCCCTACGTTCTTGTGTTGTCAGCTCAGAAAAATACTCCACAAGCTACCTCAAGACAAATGTAGTACCAAAACAGCAACGAAGTGGTTCATCAGCATCTGCAATGCTGTCCTGCCTCCAAAGTCCGCTAGGACAAAGGTACCACAAAGTTTGTGGAGGCACCAGTTTGACTTAAGACCTACTCTGCCGGGTGACATCTATAATTCACACTGCTAGGGTGACGAAGAACCAGAGACTAGATAGCCCAGAGACCTAGGATAAAACCTACTAATTGTCTGAAAAGAAAAAAGAAAATGACACCTAATGATATTATGCTATACTCATCAATCAGTGCCTTTATTCAGCCATTAGTAGAGAAGCTTCCTCCTTCAACATATACAGAGACACACAGCATATACAGAGAGGCTTTGAAACCTACAGCTCTAAATTAGATATCATCACGAAATCCCTCTACTCAGAGCTCAGGAAACACTGTGAAAGAAAGGCAGAAGGTATGTAAGTCCCAGAGAGGATGGAGGACTCCAAGAGAACAAGGCCCTATGAATCAACTAAGCGAAGTTCATATGAACACACAGAAACTGATGCAGCAGCAAACACAGGGCCTACAAAGGTCTGTACCAGGTCCTCTGCATATACTATAGCTTCCAGTTTGGTATTTTAGGAGAGAATCCTAAGTGTTTGAACAAGTAGTCCTCTGATTCTTGAGTCTTCTCTTAGGCTCTTTTCCTTTTGTTGGTTTACCTTGTTCAACTTGAATGTGGTAGTATTTTTTTTTTAGCTTGTTATATTTCATTTTGTTATGTTTTGTTGTTACCTCTTAGAAACCTAGTCTTTTCTTATGAGGGTGAGAAAAGGAGCAAATTTGGATGGAAGAGGAGAGGGGAAGGAAGTGGGAGAAGTAAATGGAGGGTAAATTCTAATCAGGATATATTGTTTTAGAAAAAATATATTCTAATAAGAGTTGATATATACTTTGATGCCATTGCTAAGAGATGGTGAAATCCACATGGACTAAGTGAGCTATTGGGGTGTGCCCCTGCTAGGAGTACTGAGTCCTTGCTACTTCCCTCTCTTTCTGATGCCTTAACCCGAGCAGCTTCCACCACAGTTTTACATCCTCAGGCTTTTACTTTTACTTCATCATGTCCTCAGAATTAATGGAGCTAGGCAAGTATGGACTAGAACTTCTGAGATTATAAGACACTATTGCATTTCTTCCATTTTGACACAAGACTAGAAAGTGACTAATGTATTCCTAGAAATAAATATTGTACCAATAAATAAAAATTTACCATAATCATAGTTTCTCCCAAATCAATCAATGTGGATTCTCTCATTTGCACCCTTAGGCTATGACCTGTTCTAATGCTGCTAAAGGAGACAATCATGCTTAGAAATCACTAGCTCGTAACTCATTCATATCTCTTCATCAATGAAAATCAATATTTTTAAATCCTTCTTTTGTGTGCTCAAGGGCTTAACCTTGCAACATGTTTTATTTGTGAATTCTACTTTTGACCTTCTTCTATCCAATACAGCCTATTAAAGAAATGGCGTGATAGTTAAGGGGATCTCAGATTTTTGCACAATTGTCATTTCTTTCAGCATTACTTTACAAAACTGTCTTTCTATTATATCTCTCCTTAGGAAAGGGCTGCCTGCCAAGAGAGCAACTCTTGTGAAAGTACAGATACTTTTAATTAAAACAAAAAGTCCCCAACACCTTATAATGTTTTCCCTCATGACCTTAAATTCCTAGGAGGCTTTCATTTTCATATATTTCTGTGCTACTTTGACATAATTAGAGCAAAGTATCACAGATGTTGGGAAGAACATTTCAAAACCTGTGCTGAGGTTTAACAGATGTCTAAATCACCCATTGTGAATTATTAGCAATTTTTTAAAAATTGTTTGGTGAACACAGATGCACCTCAAGAGACCTAAAACTAATCTAAATCTCTAATCTTTGAGTGTATATTAACTTAAGTATGATGGGCTTTTGATTTATAAATAATTACCATAAGTAAATCTCATATAATTTCACAGAATCTCAAAAACTCATAGAACATAGTCATTATAGTTTGGCCTAAGATTGAAAGTGGGTGGCTTGCTGGGAATAATAAATATCTGAATAACATCGACTGACTACAGTGTAAAGTTTCACAAATCTAGTTTTCGTAACTTATGAAACTTTGCTGGCTAATTAGTTATGTCTGAAAAATTAATGGCTGTTTTATGAGGAAAGCAACAATGCTTTACTTTTAAATATCCATATTTACAAAGAGAGTAAAACAGAATGCTTTGCACAAAACAATATACATTAAAAGCCTAATTAATTTAATCAGTTATCTGAATTCCAAATAATTTCCAATGAGATTTTATTTAAGTGTAAACTTGTCCCGAGTGTGCCATTTTCCAATAAAATATGGAAAGCTGTTTATGCCATATGAAATCATGGACAGGGAAAACATTTCAATGACTGTATCAGATAATCCAGACTAACATCAAAGACAAACATTTATGGGATAGAAAATTGGAAGGGAAAATCTATAAATTGAAACATATTTCATTCTTATTGAAGTAAAATTACATTTAATATAATAAAGTAGCATATAGGCACACAAGCCTGAAATATATTGGGACAGAAGCTTGCAAGGACTTAGGAAGGAGTTGGTTTGTGGAACAGGGTAATAGAAGAGGCATTGAATAAATTAAGTGAAATGTGTTATGTGTGAGAAACATATTATTTTGTAAGACTTCAAAGATTAAACAATGATTTCTTGAAAGTTCCAATTTGTGATGCTGACCAGATAGAATCTTTACTCAATCCCATTCACTCTGGGTCTCATTAATAGGCCCTTACCTACTTTCTGTATCTGTATGTCCCTTATTGATTTCTTTTTCAAGATGCTTTGACAATTGTTGTTTGAAATGTAAATCTATTATACATATCCTCTCATTTCCATGGATATAGAAAATCAGAATCCTTTCAGTCCAAAACAACTTTCCTTGCATGCTTCATTTATACCAAAATTTTGACAGTAAATCTCATTCTCCAAAGAGTTATGCAATTACTCTCCTCTTCATCCTAATTCAGGTTGAAAAATAATCAACCCTGTTTCTGAAAATGTTTCTGATTTGTTAAAAAATATTTCCAGGCTCTTGCCCATACAAAAATCATAACCCTTCTCTGTTTTACAATATATATTTGTATTTTAACAGTATGTATTAGTCCTCTCCTTACATATCACTCACTGAATGCTACACTTTTGTTGTCATATTCAACCTCCAGATTAAAACCAGTAAGAGAATAAGAGAACTAATAAGAACAAACAAAATGAGAGACAAAGGGTGACATTATTTGTGAAACTATAAACCAAATGGGAAAATAGGAAGGTAAAACAGAGAAAACTGAATTCCAAATATTAAAGAAAGAGATTCTAAGAGGAACATCCAGTCCAGTTTATATACATGTCTGTCTCTATTGATATTGATTATCAATAGAACAAATAAAAGTTTTTCATTATGTTTTAATTTTGCAATGATGGGAACTGAACCTACTACTACTAAGCTCCAACCCAGCCTGTAGAACATAAAAATCTTTAAGCCTAAGACATGGTTTCAACATCTGTGACCTATTAAACTTATTATCTTATCAATAAGTGAAGATTTTCAGCTGGTGTTGTAGATGGATAGTAGAGTATTAGCAGAGGACAAACAAAGTCAAGGGATTGATACTCAGTATTTCTAAATGAGCACACTAAATAAGGGAACATTTTAGTAATTATATGATTATTCGGTTCTAGTCATATTTCTATGAATCAATTTTAATTTTTAAAATGTTTAATTCTCTTAATTATGTACTGTTCCAAGAATTTGTTACTCTTATTGCTGCTTTAATTAGTTTGAACAGAGTTCCAATCTGACTCTATGGTAAGGTAAAACTTGATTTATATTAGTGTGAAATAGATCAATTTTTTTCCCACCATGCTTCATGTAAAGCTATTTAGTATTGTTCTTTTCACCCCCCAAAATCATGTGTACCTTTTCAAAAAGACTCTCAAGAGGGGGTGCAGCTAGCATACGTTCGTAAAATAGTTCGTAGAGAACAGTTTCAAGGTCAAATATCAGTGAAAATGTTGTAAAAACAATTAATTTGATCCAGTAAGAAAGTGAAATTCTCTAGCCTTTCTCCAATATTCATTCTAACAACCCCAGTCATTGACAGAGTTCTTTTAAATCAGTAAGAAGGGGACTCTTTGTGTAGCCCTGGCTGCCCTGGAACTTGCTTTGTAGAACAGGCAGATCTTGACATGACGCATCCACAAAAATGCATGTCACCACAACCAGCTTATGTTTCATCAAATTTAATCATTTGATTTCCCTGCCCAGGAAACTTCTTATTGATAATTGGAGGGGAGGGGGAGTCTTTGAGGAGTGGGATATTTCAGTTACCGGGAAAAGAAAATAAAAAATAGCACATGGAATGAGAACTAAATAACTTTGTTAGCCTAAAATGAAAAGTGTCTTTATACTTTAGTAGGAATTGTGCCTATATTTATGAATATATTTTAGAAATAAAATTTTATACAGAACTAATAAATCTCTTCAATTAATCTAGAAAATAATTATAGTGATTTTTTGAAAAATTTTTAAAGTTTTACTTTTAAATTTTTCAGCCTTCAAAATTTTGACCTGCAAACTTGCAGGCACAGAAATGCCAAGGAAAGACAAAGTCCTCATAGATGAAAAGATAAGACCAAAGCCCAAGCAGGTACTTCACTCATCTTACAACCAATTTTTAGATCTACCACTATCCACATAATAAAAAGAAACAAAGTCAAAAAGCCGGTTCCCAGTAGTTATTATCCTATTCATCAAAAGCAATATTGAGAATACAATAATGTTCATGGTGGCCACCCAGGACATAGAGACATTATGGGCCATGACCTCATCATAGCTTTCTATAGGTCTTTCTCCCTTCAGGAAACCAAAGGATCCCAAAGTGTTCTGTTAATAATTATATGTTGGTTACATTCAAACTTTTGTACATGTAGCCTACCTAGAAATGAGCAAGACAAAAAGGGTTGCTGGAGAGTTATTTATTTAGATGAACTATTCAAAAATGAGTAACATCTCTGACAATAATTTTTTAAGGACTTCTCTAAAAAACCAGAAATGGGGACAACTGATTTTAGTCCTAGTGTGTGAAAAGCTGCGGAAGGGTTGTTCTGAATTCAAAGTAATGATATCTCTCTAAAATCATTTAAAACTAAACAAACTTGTGGATGAGCAAAACATAAATTACTGAATGGCTATCTTCACCACCAATTTAAAGTAAAAGTATCATCATATTATATCATATCTTGATAGAACAATCCCCAAATCCTGAGGGAATACTTTTAAAGACCTTGTAACCTGGAACCTTAGAGAAAAAGAAGGATGACATATTCTACTGTATTTTCATATGCATTCATACTTATGATAAAGTTTAAACTATCATAACAGCTTCCTTTAGCATATGTGAATTTTAAGCACTGCTACTTATGAGGATAGTAGTCATTACTTGTTTTAGGATATTTGTACACTATGTATATTATTGTGTTTTCTTTGACATTTTTGAATGTGAAGAAGCTAACTACAGAGAGATATTTCATTGTATGGGCTGCTAAACTAAAATAGTATGTATACTATAAAGGTATCTTGACTTCAGAATTTGGGTCTAAGGATATATTGCTTTGGAAAAGAGATTCTTCTTTTCTTTACACAGAGAATTAGAACCTGTGGATTTATTCCAGGTTAATATGGTTTGATGGGCCATGATCCCCCAAGAGGTTGCTGTGAACACCCCCCAAAATTACTTAGCCCAATAAACAGTAGGAAGAGCCCATATCCCAAATATTGTTTGTAAGTGCTTCTTCACATTTCTAGAGTTTTGGAAGTTGCTTACAATGTATTTCCTCTTTTCTTTGGTAATATTATATCCTTCTGGAGTTTTTAGTGGAGTTGAAGAATATACATAGTTTTCCTTAGTTATGATAAAAGATAAAGTATATATACATATTATAACTATAATTCTTGCTTGATAACTGTTTTGTTATATGTAATTTTACTATGTTTAATTTAAAGCCTTCCTTTTTGTTTAAACATAAAAGGGGAAATGGTGTGGGAGGGCCTTCAGTCTATGTGTTGCTTTTATTAGTTAATGAATAAAGAAGGTGGCTTGGCCTATAACGTGGAAGGAGGAAGGCAGGGTCAGAGAGAAGCCGTGGAGCTGCTGCCAAAAACAAACACTGAGAACTTTATCCGGTAAGCCACAGCCATGTGGTGATACACAGATTACTGGAGATGGGTAAATTAAGATGTAAGAGTTATCTTATAAGAAGCTAAAATTAGAGCCGGGGGTGGTGGCACACGCTTTTAATCCCAGCACTCGGGAGGCAGAGATCTCTGTGAGTTCGAGACCAGCCTGGTCTACAGAGCTAGTTCCAGGACAGGCTCCAAAGCCACAGAGAAACCCTGTCTCAAAAAAACAAACAAACAAACAAAAAAAAAAAAGCTAAAATTACTGGGCCAAGCAGTGATTTAAATAATATCGTTTCTATGTGATTATTTCTTGGCTAAGTGGTAGGGAACCAACAATAGGCCTCCTCCAACAAAAGATATTCACAAAAAAAAAAAAAAAAGATATTCACAGTAAATTACCAAGTTGATGGAATGCCAACAACAGTATTGGTATTGGTATACAAATAGAGATGTTTAGGTTGACAGCATGGACTAATGCCAACTTCTTTTCCTTGATAACTGGAAACTATAGATGTATTGGTCAAAATTTTGTAAGTCATTTCTTTCTGACTTATTTAATTTAGTCTTCTTTGCCTTTCAAGACTTATATAATCATATTTCTTTTATCTAGGTAACCCCCCCGCCAAAAAAAAGCAGTGAAACAGCATGTTTATTACAGTTAGCTGGTTATTAGTTTTAATTTCATAACCAGTCAATATGGGAACCAGGTTTTCTGTGTGCAATAATAAAGGACAATGAACAAGTGTTTGTTGAGTATATTCTGATATTCTAGCTCATTGAAAAAAAAAAGCAACGTGTTATAAATTAGAAATGACTGTTTTTCAGTTGTAATTACCAAATAAGTTACTAACTACCTGAGCTTTTAGACAAATAAGTCAGTTGCCTTTTATGGTATTGACTTAAATCTCACTAACAGCGTATAGATAAAATCCTTCATTGAGTTACAGATGTAATTTAAACACAGTGTAAAAGAAGTAGGAAAGCTGGGCAGTGGTGGCACAAGCCTTTAATCCCAGCACTCAGGAGGCAGAGGCAGGTGGATCTCTGTGAGTTCGAGGCCAGCCTGGTCTACAAGAGCTAGTTCCAGGACAGGAACCAAAAAGCTACGGAGAAACCCTGTCTCGAAAAAAAAAAAAAAAGTAGGAAAATCAAATTGAAATAAATCTACAATCCCCATCTAATGTCATAGTTTATCTGATCTTACTCTATAAGGAAACCTTGAAATTAATTCTATTTGGTGAAACTCTGGTAATTCTTCCATATCCACCAAGAAACCAACTGACTAATAATATTTTCATAATATAAAATGAAAATGACCCCCCACCCCACCTCCATGATCTATTGCCTCCTTGGTGGGAATTACTTTTCCCAGCTTCCATTAGTCATATTGGTTGGATGAAGATGCACTGTCAAACAATATTCTGGTTGACATTACTGTTTAACACCTGTGTCATATTTAAGCCTGACAGATACTCTACAAACATGTATTAAATCAGTAGATAAATGAACTCTAAGGATCACAACGTAATTGTTCAACCTATTAATGCGCCCCCTTAAAAGGACAAACTCTATCACAAGTGGCCCAACTTTAAATATTCAACTGGCTATTTAGATTTTTGCAAAACATGGTATGAAGAAGTTAATGAAAAAATTGACCATTCATGAAATGTGATATTGCTTAAAATCAAATATAAGATTTTGTGTTGCCAAACAGCAACTTCTTTCTATAAAGTCACTACACATATTATGTGCCCAGTCGAATAGAAGATAAGATATGGTAGCAACAATCTCCCAAGGAAAGAGAAACATACTTGTCATGTAAGAGATCCAAATTCTTTCAAAACCAAAGCAAATTGCAACAGCATCAATAAAACATATCATCAATGGAAAATGTGGGTCATGTTGAACATTGTGGTGTCTACACAAATATCTTTGTCATATTGGACTCTCTCCATGAAACAAGGAGACAGATGGTATGGATATGTTTGACAGAGGCTGAGCTGATGGATTCAGAAATGTTTGCTGAATGTTTTACCATCATAACTACAGTCACAGCCTGTCACTCTAGGTTTTATTTCTAAAGATATTTTTCCTACTCTGGTTGCATATGTAAATTTAGAGTTGTTTCCTATACACATGAGAACTGTATCATTCTCCTTGTTTCCAAGCTTATATTTGATTAATTTCATAGAAAAGAATCATATATCAAAAATTTCGTGCCACAGGAAGAAGAAAATTTGGATATAGTACCTTCATCTGAAAACAGAATTAGAATTCAATAACCTAGGGACTTATATACTGAAGAAAACAACACAGAAATGAATAAGAATGTCCATAAGTTCAAAATCCACATTCAAGGGTATTTATTCAAATTGATATTTTGGGGGAAAAAAAGGCAGTAATAAAGCAGTACCACAGAAATATTCCCATCTACCAATGCCATTGTCACCTCAGAGTGAAACTCCCTTACATTCAAAGTAGGTGAAGCATAATTTAGAAGCCTGGACACTAAAGATATTTGAGTTATAATTGTTTCCTTTGCATGCTCAGGTTAACCACATGGATTTTATTTTAATTAATTAAAATATTATGAAAACCAAACATTCAAAACCCGTCTAACTCAATTCCCTAATCTACATCACAAAGGAATTAGTATGAATAAGAATTCTAAAGCCATTTGTGAAATCATTTATAACTTTTATGTATTTCCTATCCTCCTGATTAAATTACATGTCTCAGTGATTCTTAATTATACTTTGCCAAATGATTTGAAAGTTTTCTATCTTAAGGTCTGTTAGTAAACAAATGAAAGTGAGAAAGCAGAATGTGTCCACTCTAAGTCATATAATGCAAAAGCTTTGTCATTGTCACAATATCCTAGTGCCAATAGTTGCTCCTAAAAAGAAAGTCAGTTCTGGCAAGAACCCTCTTGGCAAATGGGAGATGCGCAAAAGATTTATTGTAACATCTCCTTGGAATTTATGCTCCATACAGATTATCTTCTATTAACCGGTGAGCTTGAACCTTGAAAGGAGTTTCAAGTTTCAGATAAGTAACACACATCACTGAACTTTACGTCTGCCACCTGGTAATGGGTAATATAAATACAGCACATCCATTCAGCAGGGAAGGGAAATGGCTTCTATAGCCAATTCTCAATTATTCGAGGTAATGGGGGAAAGCCTCTGAGTAGTTATCCATAAATACACATAATTGGCAGAATATGTAAATTAGATTCCACTTCACAATGTTTATGAACATTTTGGCTGAGTAGTGATAAAATCAGAAATATTATTTTCTTAAATAGAGAGATGTTAAAGTCCTGTAATTATTATGAAGTATTTGACAAGACTATTTGCTCATTTTCCTCCCGTCTCTCAGACATGTCCTCCTCCAGCTCTTCCTTGCCAAATCTCAAAATGCACATTCCTTTGTGTTTTGTATTCAACTTTATGGGATTTATTTTGTTGTTGTTTCTGTTTTATTTCATTTTGGAAATATATCTTTCCAGTTCATTTCACTTACTATAATAACCACAGATAACAAGATCCTTAAAGCATGTTGGAGTAATTACAAATGACTAAGGACTTTCTCCCAATGTTTCAGTTTAATTGAATGTATAATATATAGTTCATAAGTTGACAAATCTACACATATGCCACAGTTTTCTTCATACCTGAGAAACCAGACTGTGATTGGGAAAGGAAAAATAGAATTCTAACAATTGACTAGCCAATGAAAGGAAAACCATAAAAGAAATTCAAGAAACGGCATGGAGCTGTAATTTTTATTCAAGTTGATGATTCTCCAATTTTTATAGAGCTGTGTTTGGAAGTAAATTTTGCATACTTGCAACTGTGTATTCAAAATGGCAGTTCTGATTGACTGAGCTAAGTTCTGATTGACTAGGCCTTGTCCTAACATTTGACGTCACATACACAATGATGACATGAATCCCAAGATTGGTGAAGGTCTCAAAACAAGCTAGATGGCACAACCAGTTTGGGTGTAATAAGATCTGTATAAATACAATAACCCTAAATGTGTTGTTTTCTTCAGGACAATTCACTTGATGATAGTAACTACAACCTCAGATATGCTGACTTCTTCTATTCTTTTCCTTATTACACTTTCCACAATAACTACATTTGGAAGTGATTGGCAGTGTTCTCTGTAGTTGTGTTCTTATCATCTGTCCCACAGCCCCCCAAAATTAACTTGTTTTTTTTTTCCTTTATGCCAGTGATCTTTCAAAATTCATTCCTAAACGAGCTCATAGGACTTAGATTAAGGTCTTCTCCTGAAAACCGTAGGCCTTTGAAATGCTAACTCAGACATTGCCTTCTATCCAACTTCCTCCTTTTCATTCTCAATTTTCTGCAAATAGTAGGTTACATTATACTTCATGTTCAATCATACTATTCTATCTAGAATCTTTATCTGTTCTTCAATGAACTTCCTTCCACACGCTTTTTTTCAGTCCTCATTTTAAATCTTACTTCAATCAGTACTCACATGAATGATCACTCGAAATTAATGACAGGCTTTTTGTTTTGCCCCTATGGATATTGTCTTTGAACTGCACCCAGATGAAAGCTCTACTTCTTCTCAAAACCTTCATGTATTTCCAATGCTTCTAAAGATAAAACATAAGCTAAAGCTGGTCTCCAAGACCCTTTGGAATTTGTAATCTATACACTTTTTCATACTATATCCAGGACTTTTTCTTTCCGACTCTGCTTACACAAGTCCTCTTAAAAAATACCTAAACATCAAAGGCTATTTCCAAGGCTATTGGTTACTCTTCAAAACCTAACAGTTAGGTTGTATTGCTGAAGACAACAATTACTTTAGTCATTGAATGCAGGGAAGTTAATCTGTGTTCTAGAAACCATCTGTCCTGATTAGCATTCATTGTAATGGAAAGTGGTCTGCATGTTACAAGAGAAAAGTAAGCATCAATATTTGCCAACTAGAAGTCATGAGATGTATAACAGTGGCCAACCTGCAAAATGTATGGATGCATTAGTGACATAAATGTTATGATAGTAACCAACCACCTTTATAGAAATTGCATTTAATGCCCACTCCGTGATGTACAACCTATATCTGACACTCCTAATGTAATCAAGAACCCAAGATTGGATATGATATAGGCCTAAGGGAATGCCTAAGAACAATATTCTTCTAAAGGAACATAGCAATTAAATGACTCATAATGACATGCTGCTACTACCTGCAATAAGTGCCTCACTCAACCAGAATCAAAGATTTTCTAACACTAGTTGAGTATTTAAACAGAGACTCACAACTGGACAATGTGCTAAGAATGATAAATTTTGGAACATTCAATCTTAAATGGGAATCTTTTGATCACAAAATACCCACCTTTGGGGGTATACATAGAAGAGGAGGGGAAAATATAAAATCCAGATGTGATGAATGTCTCCAAAAAAAAATAGCATCTGCCAGACCAAAAAGAACCTATGTAAATATGAACTCACACGTACTCTGACAGAATTCACAAAGCTTTTACAGAACCCCAGCAAGAAGAAGCAGAAATAAACACTGTGTTCTACTCTTAACCAAAAAGATAACAGCAAGTGATATTCATGGCTAAAGGGAAACTCAGTTTTCTCCAATGGAGTGTCTCTGTGTATATTACCACTAACTTAGGAGGAACCCAATGAAACCCCATGCCCAGCAGCAGATGGCCATCACAAAATAAAATCAAGAGTATTTTTGTAAATTTCTATTTTACTTTACTTTTTGGGGGCACATTTTGTCTTATTGATCGCTTGCTTATTTGTTTTGATGTTCATTTTTGTGTTCTTGCGAGGGTTTGTATATGTGTATGTTTCTTTTTCTTTTCTTTTTTGTTGTTTATTTGCTTATTTTTTATTTGAAAGATAGAGAAAAAGTAAAAATGTTGGGTGAGTAGAAAGGTTGGTAAGATCTGGGAGGAAGTGAAGAAGAAGAAGAAAACATGAACAAAGAATTAGGGAAAGGGAAAATCATGATCAAATATATGATTTTTGCAACAAAGAAATAAAGGGAAAAAAGTTATAACAGCTTGTTTCTCTCCACCATCTGTTGTCTGTGAACACTATTCCTCATGTCTAAACCATCCCTTGCCAAATAACATTCTCTTCTCCCTTGAGATATCAACTACATCATGGTTTATACAGTGATGTGTCCTTACCTACTATTTTTCGAATCCCTATCATTATTATTAGAGTTGGCTCTTGATAATTTTATTTTCTTATCAACATATTTTGTTACTTAGCACACAATTTCACAAATACTAGATGTTGAATAGGAAAGGGAATAATTTCTAAGATGGTTAACTATTCTTCACACTTTTGTTGAATAGATTTTATTCTCTTCTTCCCAATATTTTGTCTGTTCTTTTGTTTATCCTAATTACTGTTTTGTTGTTTAACTTATACCAATAGAATACACAATCTTTGAGAACAGAAGATTTATCTGTTTCATCTCTGGTGTTGTTTATTATCCCAAATCTCTGAGAAACAATAAAAAAAAAGTGAGAAGAAATTAGGGAGTTAATTTCCTCTTCCCCTCCCTCTCCAGTCCAAAGAGCAGTCAGGGTTCCCTGCCCTGTAGAAAGTCCAAGGTCCTCCCACCCTCGGTCCATGTCTAGGAAGGTGAACATATAACATAATAAAATATAATATAGAACAAAAACTATCACATTGATGTTATACAAGCAAACCAACAGAAGGGAAAGAGCCTAAGAGAAGGCAAAAGCATCAGAGACTTTCTTGTTCATGCACTGGATTTTCCCATAAAAGCACTAAGCTGAAAGCTATAATGAATGCAGAAGACATGGTACAGTCCTGTGCAGGCTATGTGCTTGCTGCTTCAGTTTCAGTGAACTCATATGAGCTTTGCTCAGTTGATTCATAGGGCCTTGTTCTCTTGGTGTTCTCTATCCTCTCTGGCTCACTCTTTCTGCCCCCTCTTCCATAGGGTCTCCTGAGCTCTGAGTAGGATTGGATGGAGACATGTCATTTAGAGCAGTGTGTTCCAAAGTCTCTGTCTCTGTCTCTGTCTCTGTCTCTGTCTCTCTCTCTCTCTCTGTGTGTGTGTGTGTGTGTGTGTGTGTGTGTGTGTTTGTGTGTGCATGTGTAATGTCTGGCTGTAGGTTTGTGTATTTGTTTCCCATCTACTGCAGGATGAAGTTTCTCTGATGGTGGCTGAATAAGGCACTGATTTATGAGTATAATATAATATCATCAGGTGTCATTTATGTTACTCTTTTTTTTTAGAGAAGTTTGCCTCCATGTCTTCTCATCACTTTCCCCCCTCAAAACAGAGATCACACAACAATGCAGCACAACAAGCCTGAAAAACTACAATTGGCACCCGACCTGGATGGATACTTTCCTTTTGTTCTCTTTTTGTGTCCTCCATACCCTCTTTTGGGCATTTTTCTTTCTTGCTTGCTGATCCAGCTACTGTCCCCATCTCTATTCTCTGCTGACATCCTGAGTTAGCCCCCTTTGGCTGTTTTCGGTGGGCTGATTCCTATTTTTTCTTTCTAAGTTCTTGGTAAATTGGAACGTTCTTTCCTATCTCTTCGTCATTTTCTTTTCTTTCCCGCTTGTCATCCTAGTTAGAAACTCTCCATTGTGACTAGGTTCTTTCCGGTACCTTCACACAAGGGCTGACTCCCAGGAGGTAGAACCAATAAGGGACCCCCTCCCCAAGAGTTTCTTTTCTCCCAGAGACACTGTGAGCATGTGGCTGCGACCTAACAAACCCCGGAAGTCCCTCACTATAAGCAATACACTGGGTCCACAAACAGTACTTCCTCTTTCCCTTCAGTCCTTGTCTTCAAGTGGACTCTACTTTCAACAAGTGTCCAAACTAGCTTTCAAGAACCTCAAACTTTGTACGCCCCAGGACAGTGTAGGCTATCTTGTTCAGCAGTCCGCAGAACCATTTCCTAAATTTTTGACCCATGTCACCAATGCTATTGAAAAGAACATCCAATTTGCCCCTACTGAGGATATCCTTATTAAACAGCTAAACTGGGGGGAGGGGTGGTCTCATCACCATCACCAGTTATTTCATTTCACCTGTTAGAAATGAAGATATTCATAAGGGGGGGTCTTAGCTGCTCATGATACTGACACAACGAACAAGCCCATTTCTGCCCTTATGGCTCCCATCAATGTCTTGGTCAATGCCAAACTTGACCAGGATGATATTTCTACCTTGCCAGACTGTACAGTCTGGCCACTAACGGAGGGATTGTCCCAGAGCTTGTCCAGAGACAAAATGCCCTAAATGCCAAGAGTGCTATCATCGGACATGAGACTGTGGAAGCTCCCATCTGGTCCTGATATGAATGATAAACTGGACAATGGTTTCACACTCCTGGTGCAGGAAAGAAAACGCTGTGACTTGGTTTGTAAGGGTTAAGGTGAACTGGTTCTCATCCACTAGGCAGATCTTTTAAAGTAACATAGTAACTGCTGCTGAAAGAGATAAATTGCCCCAACACTTTTGTTCTCTCTGCTGAGGTTACTTGAACAGCAGTAGAACCAACCTTAATAGAGATTTTGGTGTCTTTGTGAACTCTAGCTTGTTTGAGAGGATTTTGGAACTCCTTTAGGTCCTCTTGCAGAGCCAAGGTGGCAACAGGGAGTTTCTGTTGCTCATGCTCGATGTGCTCTGCCAGTTTCCTGGACAGTTTATGCAAACAAGCCCTTTGCTGCCCTTCCTGCCAGTCAGAAGCCACTTGTCATCCTTGGTGTACTCCCTTACCCAGGAGCTGCAGTTATAGATACGGACAGCAGAGGCATTCTTGTAAGTAGAGCCAGGAAAAACAACAGACCACTTAGAGGAAGGCTGTTTTAAAGTGATTGCTAGTCCTGTATGGGCACGCTGGGTAATCATTTCCCTCAGAAGAGATGACTTTCTGCCCGCACCCTTTTCAAATTAAAGATAAAAAACTATTCAATATGATCAAAAATGCCATTCCCCAGGCTACTATAGCCTTTATAGATGATCCCAGATCAGTGCAACTAGATTGGCGGCCCTTAAGGTATTAGAAATGGCCCAATCAGAACCTATGCAACTTAACTTGACACGAGTTGAGCCAGTGGCTTTGTCTACCACATCCTTTGTCCAAGTATGGGATCACATAAAATCCCTGCTAGACCTCTCTAAACTTATTGCATAGTACCTTATGGGAGGGGTGGTGGTGCCTCTAATATTTCTGCTTAAGTGACTCCCACAGCTAAGATCCTGACAGCAGCAGGTGATAAGGCAACACTCCAGGTGGTAATGGCTATGGAGAAAGTTAGATCAAAACCTGCAAGGGAGGCGATTCATGTGTGGTTAACACAAATATAGGAGGTCATTTAAAGCCCTGGTTCTCCTAAAAGTCTCCCCTTGCTTCTGACTTCCTGGGACCTTCTACTGACCCAAACTTTGAAGGACTGGTAGTCAAAGAAGGGTATGAACCTGTCTGGCACACCAACCTAAGACAGTTACAGCCCAAAATACTGGGGCATCTCCAAGATGGGGTTATAAAAATCCATAACTTCCACTAGGTTTCCCAATAAAAATAAAATAAAAACGGTGAGATGAGGCAGGACAATAGTGCACGCCCAAACACGTGCATGCAAACTCACAATGAGTGGCCAAAATTGGCCAAGACAACCTGTCAGCGAACCTGAAGCATAGTAACTGATGACACGCACTTCTAGCCAATCACAACACAGCAGCAGTGACTGCTAGTTTCAAAAGGACCAACCAAAAATGTTCCTGCTAAAGCTTAATTTTCCTAACTCCGTAAAAAGCCCCTACCTTTTACAATAAATTGCTTCTGCATTGGAATCTCTCGGAGTCTATGTCATGGTCTCTGCATCTTCGCACCTCCACCCTCCAGGAAACAGGGGTCACACAACAGGCAGCAGCAACAAGCCCACAAAAACTACAGGTTTGTGTTTATGTTTCTATTTGGTTGCCTGCACCGTACCTATGTGTACCAAAGACATAAAAATATAGAAGTGGAGGTTCTGGGTCTGTAGCAGCTAGACCTGCTTCATACAAGTTTATTCAATTGTGTAGACGTTGTCATTAGCAATGAGGTTGTTGAAAGCAGTCTATGGTCCTGGCAACAGCTTGGATTGTTTGGAGATTTCTGTAGGACACCTTTGTCTAACTCAGCTAGATGTAACTCATCACCTGTACTGGAAGCTTCATTTGGCGATAAGAGATGGCCAGTTAGGACTCAGGTGAGACAGGTTCTTGATTCCAAGAAACACTCAGAAAATTAATTCAGGTGCTCTATTGCAAAGAAAATATCAATGTCGTGTACAAGTTTCCTCTTACTAACTAGTTCTATACATTTCCACAATAACCCTATGCAAGAAAGTTGGTTTAGTACTTGGTGACTTCATACTCCATACCAGGAGTGTCTGAGAATGTCATCCTCCACCACAGCCCAATCAAGACATGGAACCCGGAAGACACATAGCCCAGCTTTATGGACTGTATGTTAAAAGTCCTTCAGTGAACTTCATCACATCCTGGGGTCCTTTGCAACAGCCTGTTTGATTCTTCTTCAGTCTCTAACTTTTTCATCCTCTTTCTAGTGCTTCCTAGGGCCATTTCCCTAAATGACTACTTTTTACTAAATAAATCTTTGTTTCAAAGTCTGATTCTAAAAGGCTCCCTAAAAGATTACTTTATACTTCTGACCCTTCTGTTTTCTCCTTCCCTTCTGCCTCAGAAGCTTAGCTTGAACGCGGTTTGGATGGCATTTATGAATAAGTTCCCATAGTGGACTGCAGGTTTATCTTTATTTTATTTTATTTTGATGGGACATTTCCCAACCTCCCATAGTTGCCTTTCCTCCACTGCCTATTTTACTTTTTTATCCAGTATGGCAAAGAGCCAGCATGAGCGGGAGATCTATACTGATTCCTTCTCCGAGAAGTGGCTTTATGGCAAATCTTACTTTTGAAGTGAATGTCATATTATCCAGCTTCACTGGCCACATAATTGTTAGTTGTAGCTCATGCTCCTTTGTGGTTTTGAGAAAACTAGCCCAAGGCAGGGACTCATTGTAAGTAAAGATTATATCTATGTGTTCCCAACAGTAACTCATCAGAGGGTGAGAATTGATATTATTTCCAAACAAAATGAGATTGACATTCATCTTTCCATTCTGTCTTAAAGCACTTAAAAATTCTGTACTTTTTAGAAGCTGACCTTGACTGAAAACAAATATTTTAATGTAGTTCTCAGATCCTTAATTTTTTGAAGCATGTGCACACAGACACACACACACATGCATGTATGCACGTACACACAACACGCATGCACACACACATATACACTGCATGCAAACTAAAACTGAATCTTATTCATTGGATTTAACTTAGCTTCTAGATGAAAATGCCTAGGATTCGTTTTGGTTGTGCGGATTAATATTGGTTCTTCAATCTATCATAGTGAATCTTTGTCCTTTTACAAATTAGATTTCTTACTTTCTTTTCACAGAGTTCCTGTTGGGCAAATATAATCTTTTCAATAGAAGATAAACATTTCGCCATTCTTTGTAATAATGCTTTGTAATACCACTTTCATTTCCATATTCTCTAAGCCACTTAAGTAGTACCAGTTTATTAACCAAGCGATTTATCAATATTTACTCATGATGTCAATGGTAGACTTCTTGTCATAAATAATTATTGAGGTAATAAATAGTTTTATTATTAAAACCTGATGACAAGTGCAGAATGATTACCCTGATAAAGACTGATGACAGGTCTTTGTATCTGAGGTGACACTCAGAACACTGTGCAGATTGAATCTTAGGCCTCCTGCATGGATAATAAATTGTTATTTCAGAGAATAAAATGATTGATACATTTGCTTGCTGTGGAAAAAGCATTGGGGAGAAGATTCTACTCCCTAACTTACTTAAACAGGCAATGGTGGAATTTTCTTTCTTTGTGACAAATTTAACTTTCCAAGAAAGTGACAGCTCTTTGGCAGAGAAATGAACAGAGAAGCATTAGGTTTTGGAAGCACCTAAAATTCAGGTTCGCTATGGAATACCCCTGGATGTTCTTGAGCCTCAGTACTGGAGCAGAGCTGAGAACATGGTGGGGCGTTGTGACATGAAGTACCCTGCCTCACTCAACAAGGAGACAAATGAAGCCTTTGTGAAAACTGCCTTTGAGTTTTTTATTGCCTGCCTCAGTGCACAGGCGCATTGTGTTTTTGTTCCTATTGGGTTGATCTTACCTTTTATGACATATTATCCCATGAGACCATCCATCTCCTGACAACCAGGGAAATGACTGTATCGGGAAGAGACAGAGAGGAGGAGGACAGAGAAAGATGGAGATCGAATTGAACTGTATGTCCTATTCATTGGTGAATGTTTTATTCATATCTGCTCTTACTAAAAACTTAAAATACAATGGCAAATATTATGAAAATCTTTTCAAAGAAAATGCTTAAGATTTAAATATATTTTCTTTATTTTATTCATCCTATTTGTATTTAAAAATAAAGAAAAGGAAAAGGGTGACAAACATATAATTTGAAATGTCACCCAGTACCGGCAGGGGTGAACTAAGTCACAGAATTATTACATTTTCCAATTTGTATTTTAAGCTAACAATGAAAACATCAAACATGACATGTTTTCAATGATTTGAGATCAATTCTGAATAAACTGCTTGTTTATGAAACTCAGGTATTCACTGTTGAGGTCTGAATATATGAGATGCCTTTATTCTTCTTTTCATATATTTTACAATGATTTGAAAAAAATGTTATTTATTTCCCTTTTATTTTTCTATTATTGAAATTTTCATGTACAAAAATAAATGCTATATTTTGGGGGAGTTTTGAAATTTTTGATAAGCTTGTTGTCTAGAATTTACACTTAATAAGAAAAATGATTTCTTAACTCAGGTATTTTCTTTTGTGTTTAAAATAATGTCGAACATATTTTAACAAATTGCAGTTACCTTTGTTATTTCTTTTAACAAAATTTTTGTATTTTCCTGCAAATATTCACTTTAAAAGTACTAACTAGGGATGAAGACATTTTCATTTAAAAAAAAATAAAAGAGAGAGAGAATAAGTATTTTCAATGAACGGTCTTGTAATTGCCAAAGCTTTTATATTTACAGCCCAGAGCAGGAATTATGGGATTACAAAGAAGAGATTTTAATGTGTTCTGTGGCATATCTTTAATTCTCTAAAATAGAAAATTCATGAAGTTCAAATTCTGACAGTTATTAAATTAGATCCAATTAACATTTATAGCAACTACACAGGATGCATTATGCTTTTGAGGGTAAAATTCTGATTTAAAATGTATTCTCAGTATCCAAGAAGTGGATGCTTACATAAAGAAAAAAAAATGCACAAGAGAAAAGTTAATTTTTTTTTAACTTCATAAGGCAAAGGATGTTGAACAGGTATGTATGCTCTGTGGAAAAGTGAGAATGACTTTTTAACATAGCTTAAAGGCATTTTCTCCCATTCATTTCAACCCAGAGTCATTCCCAACACCTGAATGCTAATTGCCGTTCCTGGCTTTGGAGACAAAGTAATCCATAGCCTTCACCTGATTCTGCAAGTATTCAATTATCATCTTGGCAGATCACAATGGTAAATAGAAAAGGATAGGCTAGGGAGTCTTTCCACTGGTAGCCCTGAGAGAACCCAACATGAAAATCAGTAGAGGAAATGATAAAATTACTTTGACAGAAGGATGAATGAAATGAAGACTTAAAGCAATACAGAAAAAAAAAAAGGGAGGGTGGGGTAGTAACATCCTAGTGGCTACATCTGAGGGAGGAAAGGGGGTTTCATGGGAAATATAAGTAGCTAGACTGAAGAACAAGACCAGTGCATTACAGGATCCACTTGAGTAGAAAAGTAATTGTGAGTTTATCACCTCGTCACAGAAGTGATTAGAAGGCTGGAGAGTCAGAGTCATCAATATACCCAGCTGAGTGGTTCAAACTGATTTTAGGTATTGTATTATTTCTATGAAAATACCAAATAAAATTAAACTCTTAGCTATGGGTATTGCCACTGAAAATGACTTTATGCCTACTAAGTAGGAGGATTTCTTCACATGCTACCTTAATCAGTGTGAATGATCTTTATTCTACACTGATGCTACAAGTTTTAGAAGCACAGAATTGGAGACTGGATCATATTCTGCATTTTTCTATGAACTGACTTTCATCATCTTTTGGCATGATCACCTCCTCTTCTTCCTCCTCCTTTCCCTCCTTTTCTGTCTCTTCCTGCTTCTCTTTCTTTTACACATTCTGTTCCTGTCCAGAATGGCCAGAAGTAGAGCTGTTCTAAAGAGATACAAGGATATTGTAATAGTGGATCTCAAGGAGATGGGAATTTCCCTAAGAAATGCATGATGAAAAAAGGAAAAAGATCCAACCAGAGCAAAGCTTGTCTGGAGAGTGCAGATTTCACACAGATCTAATAGCTTGTTGAACTACTTTACAGGATAAGCCTAAAGCCTAGACAATAATGTGGCCAAGACTATGCGTGAACTCGAGCTGGTTAGATATGCAATTCTTTGGTCTTTTATTTAAGCTCTGATATCAATTTTTAACCCCAAAATCAGACTTGTGGGATTCACTGGATCTTATTGACCTTCTTCCCAATTTAGCTCCACTGAGTAAATCTCCCTTTTCTGCATTCTATCTGACCCCTTTAATTGGCTAATTTAAGATGGGTGACCAGACTTGAAGCATAGGTTATAAACCCTAAATTTGATAATACTTCTCTTCCTCCTTCACTCCAATCCTCATCTTTCTCCTTGTCCTCAATTTGCACACTTCTTGTTATTCCTCTTCTTCTCCTCCTCCCTTTTTTCATTATCTTATTCCTGTTTTATCTTTTTATGTGAAAATCAACTATTTTCTCCTATTAAAATTCAAAGTATCAAATTCATCTAACAGCTTCCTTTCAGACAGTGAATAAGGATGAAATTATATTGGTCAGTTGGTAAGGTGTTTGTTTGTTTGACTTTTGTTTTTTTGTTTTGTTTGTTTTGTTTTGAGACAGGGTTTCTCTTTTTAACAGCCCGACTGCCAGTACTGAAACTCATTTGGTAGACCAGGCTGTCTTCAACTCACACACCTCTGTTTTTGATTAAAGAGGTGTGCTTAACACGGACTGGTCAGAATTTGCAATGCTGTAATAAATACGTGGGAGAAATAGCTTATAGGAGAAGATGCATTTGCTTAACAGTTTCACTACAAGACCTCTAGCTAGAAGTATCCTCCATCCTGCTGGTTCCCCTGGACCATTTTTCTCCACCTGCCTTTTCCAGAAGCTGCTTGTGAAATAACCATTCTAAGGCTTATTATCAGTTACAATTGCTTGACCAGTGTCTTAGGCTTCTTATTGACTAACTCCACTATCAAATTAACTCTTTTCTATTAATTTGTGTATTGCCACAAAGCTTTGGCTTACAAATGTAACATGTTACTCCTTCAGTGACTACATGGTGTCTCCTTCAACTCCACTGATTCTCTCTGTGTTTCTCTGTTCAGATTTCCCAACTGGCTTTACTTTCATAAGCCATTGGTTAAAAGAGCCTTATTCATTAGCCAATAAAAGCAACACATATACAGAAGACCACTGCATATTACTTCCCCTTTCCTGTCTAAACAAAAGGAAGGTTTTAACTTTATCATTATAAAATTACATAAAACAAAACATTTATCAAGCAAGAATTATAGTCACAATTTTTAGTCTATTTATATTAGGCAAAAATTAAAAATATTCTATCATCCATCTTTGTGAGTCTAAAGTTTTGTATCTAATTTATCTTTTAATATAACTAAAGAAAAGTTTAATTATGAGTATATAGTCTTCAATTCTATCAAAGACCCAAGAAGAATATAATATTACCTAAGTAAATGGAAGTGCACTGTAAGCAGCTTCTAAAACTCTAGAAATAGCAGAGACATCTCACTGCCTGGACAGTCACCCAAAATTCTTCTGTATCATTAGGGCATCTATCGTCAGCCTACTGGCCCAGAGCATTTGACAGAATTTTCAGTGAAGCAGGAAATTTGAAGATCTGTTCTGCCTTTTACTGGCAAAGTTCGTCAGTTGCTTTCTTCTGTGTCCTGAAAAAAGTCTGAGCTGGGCGATGGTGGCGCACGCCTTTAATCCCAGCACTCGGGAGGCAGAGGCAAGCGGATCTCTGTGAATTCGAGACCAGCCTTGTCTACAGAGCTAGTTCCAGGAAAGGCTCCAAAGCCACAGAGAAACCCTGTCTCGAAAAACAAAACAAAACAAAAATAATAATAATAAAGTCTGGCAGTTTCTTTAATGGAGCAGGAACCTTGAATGACTATCCCACTTTTTGGAAAGTTCAGCAGTCACTTTTCTGTAGGTCGTGCATGTACAGTTTATACAGCATACCATCATGTAGTCCAGTCAAGAGGAGTTTCTTATCCAAATGACCAGCCTTCTCATGGTAGAGGCAAATTCCATGGAGTTTCTTCAACACCCATCAACCTTTTGGAGTAGATTGGTGCCACCCAAAGCAGACATTTTTCAGTTAGAAAAGTCTAAGTTCTTAAAACATTTTAAATACCATATTTTTTTTTTAGAATTTTAAAGTCTGAAGGTTATGTAGAATATGCATGGACTTCTGGGCGTATCTTTGAGAGAGTTTCTGGATTGGTTTAACTGAGTGTGGTGATTTAAAGGTAGTATTCACTCACTGGCCGATATATTTGAAAACCAAGTTGAGGGCTGGAGAGATGGCTCAGTGGTTAAGAGCACTGCCTGCTCTTCCAAAGGTCCTCAGTTCAATTCCCAGCAACTTCATGGTGGCTCACAACCATCTGTAGTAAGATCTGGTTCCCTCTTCTAGCCTGCAAGCATACATGCAGACAGAATACTGAGAATACGGTATACATAAAAAAAAAATAAATAAATCTTTTTAAAGATCTAAAAAAAAGAAAATCAAGTAGCTAGAGCTGTTAGTAAGTTTGTCATCACTGGGTTCCTGTGTTAAAGTTTCGAAAGCCCATAGTGTTCCTAGTTAGCCCTCTGTCCCTGCTGCCATGCTTGCTTGTGAACTGCTATGCAATAATGGATTCTGCTTCTGAAATAGTAAGCTTCAAATGGACTATTTATCCTATAAGTTGCCTTGGTCATAGTGTCCTGTGACAGCAATTTAAAAGTATGATACTGAGTTCTGAAGATTTACTCTCAGTGCTAACAAAACTGCTCCATGTTCTAGAGTCTCAGACTGAAGAAAATAGGAATAAAAAACTCTTACTGAGCTGTCTTAAGGCATTCTCAAATCTCCAGAGAACATACATACATGGTGGCCATCTTTTGTCTATAGAGTTAACAAAAAACACTCTTGGCTTGTCTGTTTTGTCTTTATGTGCTCATTCACTTCTTGGATACAAGAAAAAATGCTTTTTAAAGTGTGGCTTTAACACTCAAAGCAAAATACATCCTATAGCATTGCAATAATTGTTCCTCTTCTTCACTCCTTCTCTCCCTCATTCACACCGCTCTTTCCCCTCTGTTTCTATTCCCTGACTACAGATACAACGTGGCTAATAATTTTATGCTCCTACTTCGATATTTTTACATCAAGGTAGATTGCACCCTTGACTTGTGGGACATAATAGTCTTTCCTTATTTAAGTTACTTTTTTTGGGGGGGAGGGTATTTTGAACTAGAAAATTAACTAATACACATTAACAGGGATTGAACTCGACATTGTCAATATTTGTGTTCAGGATGAAATCTGCAGAGCCGGTAAAGTAGAGCAGAGGCTGCTGTTAGATCTCCCAGGAAAGAAGTAAGGAATTGCATTCTTTAGTGACAGCAGAAACTGTGATAAGATATGGTACTGGATATGGAACAAAATAATCTTTCTTTTATGCCACTATGACAATTTCATACATGTATTATAAATATGATAATGTACAGTCTCCCTCACCTCTATTTCCCACCACCTCCCTACAAATCCCTTCTCCCTACTGACCACTGAATTTAACTAAAATCAGCTTCATAATCATTTAATTTTACATTTGTTTTTCATTGCTCATGTGTGTATAGGGGGAGGGTGTTACATACCCCCAGAGACTATTTAGTGCTGCCTGTATGTGCATGTATATGGGACTATATACTAGAGGGTGGTCATCACTGAGGGCCAGCATCAATGGAGAACACAGACTCTCTCTACCTCAACAGGCATCGGTTTCCAATAGCTTCTCAGGTAGTGGATAGATTTCATGAGCCCCTTCTTTATCCATGCTGAGATTCCGGTGTATCCTATGTTATGCAAGTCTTGTTCACACATTCTTAAACACTATGAGTCCATGTTTGCAGATACACTGTCGTGTCTTGCAAATACTGCTTTGTTACACATGTCTAGTTCCTCTGGCCCTTTTCCACAATGACTTCTGAGCCTTGGAGTGAGGAGTGCAATATAAATGTTACACCAAAGGAGAGTGTACCACATTCTCTTATTCTTTACATCTTGACCAGTTATATATCACTGTATTTATTAATTATGATCTATTGCAAAAAGAAGCTTCTCTAATGAGGGCTGAGAGATGCACTAGTTTGTGCTTATAAGAACTTAAGAGCAGGGTTGTACTATCTCTGTTTACCAGAATAATAATAATAGGTTTCCAATAGGACTTATGACTTACTTAGCTCCAGGTTTTTGGCCAAGTTAATGGTACTAGACAATGATTCTATCTTTGCATCTGATTCAGAAGGGACTTATTACTTCTATAACATTCTTGCCACAATTGTACCCCTGAGCATACCTTACCAGGTCCATATCGCAATTGAAGCTTCCAGGGTTCACAGCTGGGTAAGACTAGTAATGACTTTTCTGCTCCAGTAGGGTGGATAAAACCTTTTAGCATTATGAAAGCTACCTGAACTTATTTCCTTTCATCTTTTCCATGACATTTTTTTTAAGCCTTAGAGGGAGTGGTATTAATGTTGTATTCCGGACATTCAGCTATGACTTATTCTCAGCATGAACACCTGCGCATCCCTGCATATGAAATTGTCAAAGAACAGACACAATAAACACTAAAAAATATTCAGGAATCCCTACAAATTAATAAATATAAAGGATAGCCTAATATGTAAATATCAACAAATGTTCAAACATCCGGATTCACATCTTTCTTTTTTCTGAGAAATGTATTACAAAATATGCCAAACTTATATTCTAAAATGCCTCATGCAAATAACCTGGATCTATGGCCTTTGCTGTTTTCTGTTTGTTTCTTTTCTTTTCCTCGGGGAAAACGTGTTCATGCTACAGGCACTCAAAGTGTCAATGTCACCTTAATTATAAGAGCAGAAGCAGGACAAATTTTCGCAATTATTACCAGTGCTATGAGTAGGATGCTTCCCTGTGAATTGTTTGTAGCTCCAGAAGCTCCATCAAACCTCGCGGGATCTAGCCACTGCTCTTTGTTTCCCATCAAAACTAGATAAGAAAACCCTGTGCTGAACACACAGCATGCCTTGGTTGTGCTACACAAAGAACTCAAGCTGAAGCTAACCTGAAATTATTTCTTCCTTCCTGCCATCTTTCTTTCATTATTCCAGAAGGTTGTAAATAAGCAGCTTTGGTATAAAAGTGATCAACACTCTTACCCAGCAGTGCGGCTTTGCACTGTGTAGTGAATGCTCACTTGTCAGGCAAGATATGCGTGCTGGTGCTGGTGAAAGAATGACCCACGTGTTCCTCAGGTAACTGATCTCTCTATGGATTTGAAACCAGCTGCACAGGAGAGAATTTATACCTGGTACCGTAAACAGAGTATGATGCTCCTGGTGGGGGATACCAAAATACCTAATGGAGAACCTATGGAATCGTCTACTAAACCACTCTGGAACCACACTCACACAGAGAGTGCTGGTGAAACTCAGTGGGTCACTAAACACAAACTTAAGCAAAACAATATTAAAGATGGAGGAAGTTGTAAGAAGGAAAGGAGATTCATGAGGGAGGGGGAGCTTTAAAAAGGATGAAAGAGATGTGAGTGTGATCTGAATACCTTATATACATGCTATGAAGAAGAAATTTCATCAAAACCCCAAACATACAAACAAACACCATTTTCCTGTTTTCTGATCAAGCACCCTTTGCCTGTTTTCTGACCTCTTTGCACTTGTCCATTTCTGAATCTGAAGCCCTGGCTCTTAGGATGGTATTATTTCTGCCATATCTGTCTATTCAATTTCACAGATACTTCAGCAAATCAGACTAAGTATATTCAACCCAAACTGGCTATGAAAGAGGATTTTAAAATTTAACAATGTCATCCTTAATTTTTATAATCTGTAAAAACCTTATGCTCTTTTTTCTGTGGTGGTAAAATGGTTCAAGAAACTCTGTTTGCAATAAATACCAACTGCCTCACATCCTCACAAACAAAATGCTATTATAACAAAGGTGAGAAAACACTTATTGTTTATTTTCTCCTGATTCTTTCAATTTCTATGGGCTGAGTGCCTTCCCAGCTGTGGTAATGTCTAAAAGCACCAGGAATATGAAGTAATACTCCACGTTTATGAAGCTGTTGACAAAGAACTCAAAATCCTATTTCTAGTCAAGGCTTATTCAGAGGCCATAATCACACATTCATGATCACCTTTTTTATAAAAGCCCAAATCCAAGCTCATCTTTTCAGAGTTCTGTAGAACAGAACAATAGCTTACATTCAAATGCTGTAGGGTCTTTAGTGACTTGCTTTTAGAGCTAACGATTGGCCTAGTTTTCAGCTCACTTACAACACTATGATTGGGATAAGAAGAGAGGTTGAGTATTTGAATTCTCTTGACCTTTTCAGCAAACCTAATAAACCCTTATCAGAAGACACCGCTGTCCCCACTCCTCCTTTATACAGTCATCTAATAAGCATCTTTAAACACTCAGATCTAGAGAGAGCACCTCAGTAGTGATGAGTTTGTCACTTCAGAAAAAGTGCCTCCTTTCTTTAGTATCTATATTCAGTGTGCCACAGTCAGGCAAAGTAAGCATTTATTGATTCTGAAAAAGTATTGCCACATGGTCCATGCCACAAAGAAAGAATAATGACAATAATTATGGTATAACCACAACATATAAAAGTATGTGGTTAAATACATAAATACAAACATGATTCAGTGATGTGCATAGAAATCACAATATAGTCGGTTATTTCTAAGCAAAATATAGAGGTGTGTGAATATTGCAATGTTTTATTGATACATATGGAGATTACTTTTTTTGTAGCCTTAATTGATGTTTGTAAGTGTCAGCTATAAATTTTTCTCAGGTGAACCAAAATGCATAATAGAAATTCTATGTAGCCTTTGGCCTACCTTGCACTCTGCACCCAATCCCCAAACCCACCCCTGAACTCCCTCTCCCACTCCAAGCCTTCCCATATTTCTGCAAGCAACCTGTGTGGTGTTACTGTAGATTGAGGACAAATCCATTCTTGTTCACGTTTATTTCATTTTTCTTTTTTTTTTCTGCCTAGTTTTTTTATTATTTATTAATAAAGATTTCTGTCTCTTCCCCACCGCCGCCTCCCCTTTCCCTCCCCCTCCCCCAATCAAGTCTCCCCCCCCTCGTCAGCCCAAAGAGCAGTCAGGGTTCCCTGCCCTGTGGGAAGTCCAAGGGCCACCCACCTCCATCCAGGTCTAGTAAGGTGAGCATCCACGAAACTGCCTAGGCTCCCACGAAACCAATAGGTACAGTAGGATCAAAAACCCATTGCCATTGTTCTTGAGGTCTCAGTAATCCTCATTGTCCACTATGTTCAGCGAGACCGGTTTTAACCCGGGCTTTTTCAGACCCAGGCCAGTTGGCCTTGGTGAGTTCCTGATAGAACATCCCCATTGTCTCCGTGTATGGGTGCACCCCTAGCGGTCCTGAGTTCCTTGCTTGTGCTCTCTCTCCTTCTGCTTCTGATTTAGACCTTGAGATTTCAGTCCAGTGCTATTGTGGGTCTCTGTCTCTGTCTCCTTTCATCACCTGATGAAGGTTAATATTCAGGAGGAAGCCTATATGATTTTCTTTGGGTTCTCCTTCTTATTTAGCTTCTCAAGGTACCTAAAATGCTACAGAGTTTTCCTAAAAACTGAAGAATGCCTGCTTCCCTATTTTCTATTTCCATGGAATTCTGGTCTCTTGGAGTGTAATAGGGTGTAATATTTTAAGTGTTATTTCATGCGGGAAAAAGAGATAGGGACAGCAACTAAGAGTAGATTCTACATGTCAAGATCCAGAAAAGTCAAAAGAAAGTTCCAAAAGAAGTATGTAGTGTCTTCTGCTCCAGTGGCCCTCTTTGACCATGTAAGACATAGGCCAAGGCTCTCAGAAGATGCTAGAAGATAAAAAAAAAAAAAATGGTCCTAGCACTGAATGGTTGAGTTTTTTTATCCTATACAAACCTATCACAAAATTCAGCTCATAATTAGTCATAATGAGAAATTAACAATTATAACTAATAATAGAGCAGAACAGTTATCATAATATGCCACAATTAAAATTATATGAATGCATTCTCTTCAACTATTTTACTCCTTAAATAGATTCAATCATTCATTGAAATACAATTATATTTTTGGAACTGCAGAAATTTGAACTAGATATAACAAATTATTTTATTTATTTTAAGTAGAGTGATGAGGCTTAGGGCCCCAAACTTTTGAAGAGTTGTATATCTTATTTCCTAAAGTCTTTAAGAAAAAGAAAGTTACTAATCATGTTACCTTCAGTAAAGTGGTGCCAGGCGGTGGTGGCACACGCCTTTAATCCCAGCACTTGGGAGGCAGAGGCAGGCGGATCTCTGTGAGTTCGAGACCAGCCTGGTCTACAAGAGGTAGATCCAGGACAGGCTCCAAAACCACAGAGAAACCCTGTCTCGAAAAACAAAAAACAAACAAACAAACAAAAAAAAAAAACAACAACAACAAAAGAAACTTCAGTAAGGTGGTGTTGTTTCTTTGTGGACACCTCCTCTGTATATAATGATTAATTTTATTATAGACCATGCCGCTCATCACACACAAACCACACACACACACACACACACACACACTCACACAGCCACCTTCAAGGGAACAAGTTGTCAACAGAAAATGTATCTCCTACATATGATACTCAGAATAACACAGTCTTTTCTTGTCTTTATCTCCTTCCTACAGCTGCCCACCACTCTCCTTCCCTCTCCAGTCTAGCTAAGCAATTAATGTCGAAGATTCAAGGCCAAAGACTACTCACTCTTTAGAAACCCCTGAGACGTTCCTGAGCAGAACAGCATACTGAAACAAATACTACATCCCATTTCAACCTGGCCTTGTGGAATTTTACCAGTCGTGGCCCAATAAGCTTTCCTTGTCTGTACATGCATTGCGACCATTTTCTTGGCCTTTTGGTGTGGAAAATCTGTGTTCGCCATATTCTTTTAGACATGATTTCTTATTTGGGAGAGGAGTATAGCTCTGACTCTACCATTTCCTGCCCTAATCCCAAGCACACAAAACAACAAAACCCAAGTTATGCAAAATATTGTCTTTATTCACTTTTCAGTATGCTAAAGAGAAGCCTGGATTTCATAGGCATGCAAAGATTCCTTTGTGTATTCCCTCTGAGGCAGAGGTCAGCCTGGCATAAATTTGCATAAGTAAGTGGAACCCTCCAGACATGCTCCAGGGTGTACTTCGAAGTCTATCTGCAGGCAGGGCCTGATAATCATTTTTTTTTTATTGAAAAGTCAAAGAAAGAGAGACTATAAATTTATCTTTTCATCTCCTGTACTCCAAGCCAACATGATTTAGATGTACTTTGTCTCTGTAATTATTTCATGGGGAGTATCTGAACAGAAATTAACTGCAATTATCTCTGGATGGGTGAGATTCTGGAACATTTTTCATTAATATCATTACTATTATTAGTTTAATTTTCCACTCTCTTCATGATTCCTATTTGTTATTAAAGATATCAACTTCTGATTTCTGACATTATAAATAGAAATCATTAAATAATTGTCCAATATATTCATAGTTGTACAGGTATGCTTATACTTGCGAAAAGGGAGGTAGTAGCTCATAGTTGATCCAGATGTGTCACCCAAGGAAACATCTATATGAGAAGAGTCTGAAATTTTGGTTTTCATAGGGAGATCATGTGAAATTGTCTAAAACATTATCTTTTGAAGACTTTTCTTCTTCACTATAAACATTTGCCTTAACAAAAAAAAAAGTAACTCTTAGAAACTTGAGAGTGTGTGGAAAGGGATACATCAGCCATGACAACATGTGGAAGTCAGAGCTCCATTTTCAGGAGTTGTTAGTGTTTTTTTTTTTTTCCTTCCATCATGAGGTATTTGTTACGTATTTGGCAAAACTGATAGCCTATTAACATTTGGAGGTGATGACTATCAATGGTGACACTACTCTTTTCTACTTACCATTATTTTGAGAGTTAATAATAACAAAATATGCATAAGCATAGGTTTATATGTGTAAACATCTATTTATATGTGTTATTGTGAGTATATCTGTGTAACTTATTTATTTGTCGATCCATCTACTTACCTACCATACGACACTTCTCTACCTGTCTGTCTGTCTATCACTGATATTACCATTTTTGTGATTAAAATAATGACTTACTGATCATTTCCTTCATGCTGGTATGAATAAGAAGGATGTTACTGGCATTATGTACCTAATCTGCAAATGAGTTTTAAATGAATAAACTAATATAAACTAGACAATTTACTCATATACAGTAGACTTTTCACAAGTCCTTTGAAGATCACTAAAGTAAAGAAAGAGTGCCTGTCTTTCTGCCCTGGGGCTCATCTTAGCAATACCTTTTTTCATTGTTGGCCTCGGGCAACATTACAAACTGAGTTTATATCATTTTATTTTTTATAGCCAAAGTACTGCCCACTTTACATACTACACCACTGTTTAGAGTAAAGTAAAATAATGTAAAAAAAAGTTCCTTTTTTACTCGTTAAACTCCAGAGAGCATAGGGTAGTTCTTCCCCCTTGCTCTCTTTTTTGTGCTTCTTTGGAATTTGTTCACAATCAAAGCCTGTTATTTTGAGATATTGTTTTCCCCAAGATATTCTAAAGGCAGTGAATTAAAACTCCATTCCAAACATTGGAGAGAAAGTCTTGTTGACGGAATGCAGTTGTGCTGACCCAGTCTTGCCCTGGCACCCAAGGGTGAAAGAGCACTTGAGAGCAGCAATCAGCATCCCATTTCCTCACACTTCTATGGACAGGAAATATTAATTGTCTGATAGGCTCTACCCCTCTGCTAGATGCCCTCTCACCAGTCTCATTTCATTGTACCCATTGTTTATTGCCAAACTAGCATGTCATATTTAGAAGTCAAAAGGGAAGAGTTCCCCTCATTAGAGAGGTTTGAGGCTGTTGAGCTGTTAAACAATGAATGAGAAAAATTATTATTGTTTAACATGAAAAAAAATCAGTGGCATAGAATTTTAAGCCAGCATTTCCATTTGAAGCCATGAATAATGTAGTTATGGTAATATAGTTGCTATTCATAATTACGAACACTTCATTCCTCCACATGTTCTCATGTCACACAGAGCAGGCTGGTGAGATCTGGTCTGCTTCTGATTGTTTTTGCTGCATTTTGCATTATAAATTATACTCCACTCAATGCTGAATACCCAACTGAATGGCAGCCATTGGCAACATTAAAGTCAACAGCAGCATGTCTCTGAACCACCTCTGCAGGACAAAATGTGTCTGTTAAATTGGAGTTTCATTCCAATCAAAAGTTAGATCTCCTTGGTATCAAATCACTCATTTAACCATTTCAATAACGAAAGTCATTTGTTCTGAGTTTATGTATCAGAATCTTTCCTGTATTTATAGCATTCCAAGGCTACTAGAGAAAGTTGAGCTACTATATATTTCTAAGTTTGCTGTGCTTTTTTTTTACAGCATGAAGATCATTAGTGTTCTTTTGAATCACACAATAGACTTTCCACTTTAGTTGACTCTGGTATAATACCATTAGAATGTATTATTTCTGTGTCATATATTAAACATAATAATTCTTCAGTATCTTGACACATGTATTATATATGCAACCAGAAAAACTGTAAAATACCTACCAAAATTAACAATCCTTAAAAATATCAGTCTTCACATGGTAATGTATCTTATGTCAATGCAAAATTATAATTCCCACCTCAAAGGGAAAAACAGAGTTTTCTGGAGTCTAAAATGAGTGACCGTGACCTGGCAAAACAGATTCAAGTTATCCCCAATTCCACAATCCTATAGGAATGCAATTTTATGAAGTTCTTATGCTTCTGAAAAAGAATGTCATAAATCAAGGCATCTTTAAAGTATGTTGGTGGAAGATAAAGCAGGATGTAGCCAAGCAGAGAAATCTTAGCTATGGTTCTCAGATGCTGCCTGTTGACTCTAAGTCTTTTGTTTAAGGGAACCTAGGGTTTTGGTTTGTTTGTTTGTTAACTAAAACATTCTGAAGCCCTTGTATCTGTTAGTCAATGGATATTAGGGCCAAAAGAGGTAAGTAAGGAATGGGCTACTCAGAGGGTTAATGATAGCATAAGATAAATTGTAATTAGGCTCTGAGTATGCAACATTCCAACCTCTTCCATCATGGAAGTTTGATGGAGGTGGGTCTTGTATCTTATCTGTTGATTTCATTGGTTAATAATAAAGAAACTGCCTCGGCCCTCATAGGACAGAAAATTAGGTAGGCGGAGTAGACAGAGGAGAATGCTGGGAAAAAGAAGCTGAGTGAGTGAGTCGCCATGATGCTCCCACTCCAGACAGACGCAGGTTAAGATCCTCTCTGGTAAGCCAGCTCATGGGCTACACAGAATATTAGAAATGGGTTAGAACAATATGTAAGAGCTAGCCAATAAGAAACTGGACCTAGCCGGGCCAGGCAGTGTTTGAAAGAATACAGTTTCCATGTAATTATTTCGGGCATAACCTAGCCATGCGGGCGGCGGGGTGCTGGGGACGCAGCCCCGCCGTCCCTATTTCAACAGTAGTTCTCATCAGTCAATCAGCCATTTACGACAGAACTTCTTTCCAGGGATTGCCATTCACACTCATTTGGTAGACTTTTTTTTCCCTCTTAAAAATTTGTGTTCATACATTATATTCTGGTCACATTCTTCCCCTCTTCCAACTCCTATGAGACCTTCGATACCTCCATGACCACACAACTCTGTGCCTTTTAAAAAAATTAGTTTATTTATTTTACATTCTGACCACAGTTTCCCCTCCCTCTTCTCCCCTTATTCCCTCTCCCCACCTCACCTCTGCCCCACTCAATTCACTCATCTCCTATTTCTGTTCAGAAAGGGGTAGGGCTCACATTGATGTCAACAAAGCATAATATATCAACTTGCAGTAAGACTAAGTGCTTTCTCTTTTTTTCTTTTTTTTAAATTTATTTATTAAAAATTTCCACCTTGTCCCATCCTCCCATTTCCCTCCCCGTCCCCCTCGCTCTACAATCCTAAGAGCAGTCAGGGTTGCCTTTCCTGTGGGAAGTCCAAGGCCCTCCCCCCTCCATCCAGGTGTAGGAAGGTGAGCATCCAAACAGACTAGGCTCCCAAAAAGCCAGTACATGCAGTAGAATCAAAACCCAGTGTCATTATCATTGGCTTTTCACTCCGCCCTCATTGTCAGCCACATTCAGAGTCCTGTTTGATCATGTGCTCGTTCAGACCCAGTCCAGCTGGCCTTGGTGAACTCCCAATAGATAAGTCACACTGTCTCAGTGTGTGGATGCACCACTCATGGTCCTGACTTCCTTGCTCATGTTCTCCCTCCTTCTGCTCTTCATCTGGGCCATGGGAGCTCAGTCCAGTGCTCTAATGTGGGTCTCTGTCTCAATCTCCATCCATTGCCAGAGGCAATCCTGAAAGAGGATTAGGTTCCCAAAGCAATTCAAAGCATTAGGGACAGCTTCTGCTTCCACTCTTAAGAGCCCCACAAGTAGACCCAGCTGTAGGGATTAGGTCATCCCATTCAGGCTCTCTTGGTTCAGACACTGTGAGTTCCAATGATCAGATTAGCTTTTTAACGTGTGTTTTCCTGTGATGTGCTTGACACTTCTGGCTCCTACAATCTTTCCTCCCTCTTTTCAACAGGAATCTCTGAGCTCGGTCTTGTTTAACAAGTAAGACACTCTGAGTTCAATGACTTGTAGGTGCATAATGGTAAACTCAGCAACCATGAGGTAAAAGTAGGAGAGCCAGAAGTTCAAGAGTATTCTCTACTCATAATGAGTTCAAAGTTAACCTGGCATACATGAAAACTGACATAAAAAAAACTATTAAAACCAGTCCTAAATAAATAAATAAAATGCCTATTTCCCACCAACTCACTGAGTTGTTTTAACACACACACACACACACACACACACACACACACACACACACAAACTAAACCTGAAAGTAATTCCTTTTAATGAGTTCTCAACGAAGTGACTTCTCACTTTAAATAAATGTATGTACATTTGACATCATCATATTCCTCTTGTTCCTAAAATGATTATATTTAGACCCCATCTTAGAAAGTAACTTTATATTAAAATCTATAGTCATCATGAGTATTAAGTTTGTATGTACAAGATGAAAGTTAGCTTTAATTTTATAAAAATTTACTGAGATCTGATGATGAACTAACAAGATTGTGCATATATATATACATATATATATATTTGTCTAGAAGATATTTTAAGAATTTTACATTATTTCAAAAATATACAAACTTGGGGAAGAAATGAAATTGGCTGAAATGGGGATTTAAGGAAAGGAATGCTAATAAAGAAAGACAAAGAAAAGAAAGAATGGATGACAGGTAATGAGAAAGAAAACACTGTAAGTGAAAAGCTTAAAAATTCTACTGAACCTGGAATACCACAAGATAAGGGTGAAATTTGCAAAGCAAATATGTTTTTCTACTCCCAGAAAATTTTGCATTCTCTTATTATCTTCTAAGATAAGCACCATGTGTTAGAGGCAACTCCCTATACTTATGAAACACCAAAAGTCTCTTCCTTTAGTTTCCACTAAAGTTTTATCAACATGGACATCTCTCTCTCTCTCTCTCTCTCTCTCTCTCTCTCTCTCTCTCTCTCTCTAAAAAAAAAAAAAACCTTCTTGGGTTAGAAAATTGGTAAAACAGAGTAAAGTGTGATACTCTCAAGGGGTGGGGGGCAAATAGACAATGACTGAAGGAATATTGCAGACAAAATTACTCTCAAGTGGTGACAATGAATGATACCCAAAGAGATCTCCATGCCAGGCAACCAATTAGATGGGCTCAGTACTATTTCTAAATTCTCTAGAAGTGGCTTCTTCTTTTGGTGTGTGTTTTCCTGTTAGGTAATTGATGGGCCTCTTACATGAGGGTTTTAGATCTTTACCAGAAAGAAAGAAAAAAAAAAAAACTTAGATTTGAAGCTTTGCAGATTGCCATTTCTACCCAGGTTCAGAGCTAGAACTCAGATTCTATTTTTTGGACCAATAATCAAATAATTGACTTTTAATTTCTTCCTTCCTTCCTTCCTTCCTTCCTTCCTTCCTTCCTTCCTTCCTTCCTCCTTTTCTTTTCTTTTCTTTTCCTTTCTTTTCTTTTTTTCTCTTCAAGATGGGGATTTTCTGTGTAACAGCATTCACTGTCCTGGAACTAGGTCTTGTATATAAGCCTGGCCTTGAACACACAGAGTTCTCTACTTCCCAAGTGCTGGGATTAAAGGTGTTTGCTACCACTACCCAGCAGTCTTGATGTTTTGATTCCTGAATTTATCTCATACTGTCCCTAAACCTGTAATCAGAGGTCTTTCGGGGGAGAAGGGTTTCTTGTTTCATAAAAACCACTTGGAACTGGAAGGAATAAACAGTTTCTTATTTTCTGTGGAAACAAAAGTAGAGCATCTTTTCAAAAGTAACATTTCCTTAGAATCAAATTTTGAAGTCATGATACCTTTAAATTTTATGTTGGTTTATCTTAACAACTCATCCAATGAAATATCTCTCTGTACTTAGCTTGTTCACAGTCAAAAAATTAAAAAAAAATAAAATAGTTTGAATAATCTAGACTCTCTGTATATGTTCCATCTTTATGTGGTTTATTTTTTAACTCTATTACATTTTAATATTTATTTTATTACCATTACTCTTGTTATCCTTTTATTCTCTGGGCATTACACTCCAGTTGTTTTTCTTGTCTCATCAAAGGCAAAGAGTCTTAGAAGTTTTCCAAGGAGCCAGCAGGTTTCTTTCTAATGCTTGTCTATGGACAGATACAGAATACATTATATGATCTATTTTTTCTAGGATGTGACTAAGTTGAATATCTCATCAACCCACAAAGCTGTAAGAAATTCTACATACCTTTTTGTTCTTCTCTCTCTGTCTGTCTCTCTGTGTATCTGTCTCTCTCTCTCTTGATGTGTGTGTATGTGTGTGTGTGTTCTTGTCCCCTCTGTTTTTTGTCTAGATCTTGGTTATAGCTATGTTTAGAAAACATCACTTTGAATTTTGGTGCCCAATGACAATTATAAATTAAATTGTGACATCTATCAAGAGCAGAAAGAATATGAAATCATCTTAAGAAGCATTTTGCCTTCAGAGGAGAAAGAAACAATTGCAGTTTACTTTTACACAACTTTCATAAATATTCTAGTTTAGAGTTACTGTTCATTTCTCTCCAATGCTATATTTAAATTATCTGGTTATGTTGTTTGTTAAAGATAAGCTAACCATTTACATTCTAAGGTTTAAAGAGTAAATCAGTCTTAGTTATGAAGAGTATATTGAATGGTAAACCAATTTGAGTCAAAGGGGATTTGTTCATCTAGAGAAAAAAAAGAATGTTTGGTTGCCATCTTTATGACAGGAACTAAGCATGTTCAGTTCTTTTACATGTGTCACCCACGACTTTTAACTCACAGTACCCAGAAACATATTTGCTCCTTGTCCTTCTTAAATTGTTACCTGTACACGGTCAACAAAATGAGCATTCTCAGAGACATGCCTACCCCAAAGGGCTTTCTTATATGAAAATATATAAATCTTCTGAGTGAAAACTCCATGATTTCT
Source organism: Alexandromys fortis (assembly GCF_014885135.2). Classification (NCBI taxonomy): domain Eukaryota; kingdom Metazoa; phylum Chordata; class Mammalia; order Rodentia; family Cricetidae; genus Alexandromys; species Alexandromys fortis. The sequence goes on along the minus strand of NW_026067927.1, from coordinate 8,090,888 downwards.
TTGCTTATTGCCGACACTGCTTCAGAAAGGAATATAGTGTTCATTTGTCTGCTGTAGATATGAACTTGCTATGTACTTGTTTATCTTTTGTCTGTGCTGTTTAATTTTGCACTCCTCGAGATGTGAGCCTCTTAGATTGCTTGCATGATCACTCTAGTGTGATTTACTGATTTCTCCTTGACTTTGGGCCTGGTGCTGGCATAGGTCTAAAATACTCAGCTAAATACTAAGTTTAACACCCCCACCACAATCTCTTCTCATTTCATAAAAGGTCAGTAGGAAAAAAAAAACTGCAGTTTTTCTTTATTTAGTTATCTACATTAGAATAAATTATATTAGGCTAAAATATTCTGATGTCAAAATTATCTTCCTCCTCCTCTTTCATCTTTCTTTCCTTCTCTACCTATTCCTTTTTCTCTAAACAAAGTTATTTTTTGTCCCAAAGTCTATACTCTGAAACAGAAGCACCGAATCCCAGTAAGGTGAGTGGAGAATGAATGATGAAGTAGCATCCTATCCAACTACTTTCAGAAACATTACTGTAACTCATGATTATCGATTGCCTGCTGAGTAAAAGACACTATGTTTGGCTTTCTAAGTGGATTAATATTTAAAGACTTTGAGATACACTGTAGTAAGCCAAGGCTACAGAATGAGTAAACAATATCAGTCTGCATCCAAAATTATTCATTTGCTAAGTTTTCAGTGAAATTGGAATCTTGAATCTTAACTTGCTCCATGCTCTAGCAGCTGTGTCCCTTGGATCAAGTTTCTTAACCTCAGTGAGCCTGAGTTTGCTTCATTGTAAAACAAATGCTAATGATGCTTATCACTTTGCTTTTCTCTGAGAATTAAATGAGAAAAAGAGTGCTTAGTGTGAAATAAATGCTAATTTACTAACCTCTGCTAACCGCTCTAGCTCTCAAAAAAAAAAAATCTTCTTCAGATTTATTTGACTGGAGGAGTAAATTCAAAACTTTCATTGGGTTCACCCAATACCAGATTCTTTGACCATTTCAACATGCAACTGCGCACATGCAATCAATTTGAAAGTCAAGATCGCAATTCAAATACTCTATTAATGTGATTTGGTGAAGAAATCATAGTGCACTTTCTCCTAAATCTATCATTTTATTTATATATTTTTTAAAGTTTCTACACTGACCTCAAGAATAATATGTGGCACCAGGGAAGTTTGAGAAACTGAGAGAGAAGACACGCATCACCATGTGAGATCGTATCAGACTGTGTGTCAAGGTCAGAGATGGTTCAAGGAAGTCATTTTGGACAGGATTACCTCAATATTTAGATCTTCTGTGGGAGTGTTAATGAATCATCCCCAAAGTTTCCAATTGCAGTCTTTTGTCTTCCTGCAATAGATCCACTTGCGGGAACCCCGACTAAACAGCTCATCCTGAAAATTAGTTATCTATACATGGAAGGAATTCCTTACTTTGTGCTGCTCGAATGTTTTCATCTGTGATGGTTAATCTTCATTTTCAACTCGACCACACACCTGGAAGACACACCTACCTGTGAGCCTGAGATAGTACTTCAGAGAAACTTAACTGAAGAATGACCCATCTGAAATGTGGTTGTCACCATCCCTAGGGGTAGACTCTTGAACTTTGGATGGTTGGCAAAGGGAACTGAGCAGCAGCATTCTCCTTTCTCCTACCTGACTGCAGGCTCAGTGTGAAAAGCTGGCTCAAGATCTCACTGCAACCTCTTCCCTGCCATTCTGAATCGCGTTTTTTCATTCAGGTTGTGAGCAAAATAAACCCTATCTTTGTCAAGTTGGTTTGCTCCTGTGTCTTGTCATAGCAACAAGAGAGTTGACAACTACCAATCCAGTAGAATGTTCAAGAACAGCATAGTTATATATGCTGTAGTAATTGAGGCAAGTTGATTTGAAAAAAAAAAAAAAACTGTAAACTAAAGGTTATGCCAAGGGCACACTTGATTTTAATAGAGCTTTAAACCTGTTTCCAATTGTAACACATCTGAGAACAGTTGTATTCCCCAATGAATCTTTTACTAGAAGGAAAACTACCAGAGATAAAAGTGTAAGCTGCATGCACCTGCTTGACCAAACCCCCTTTTACATGATATGGTGACTGTTGATAAGTGATTTACCATCTGCCTGTTTTTCCAAGCAGTCTAGAGAAAAAGAACCTGGGACTGATGTTCAGTGATAGGACACAGGTTTGTAAGATGCTGGTCATATCCTGAACCAGAAATAACTTTTTAAATTCTAGTTATTTACAACGTCATAGAAAGATAAGCATTTTAAATTGTATTTTTACATGTATAAGATAACATTAAAACAATTTTTATAATTTGTGTAAAAGCATACAGATCGAGACTAATTCAGTGTTTGTTATATTCCCAAAGCAGAATTAGATCCGATTAGGAGAGATCAAGTCTAGTTTTTCCCTAGACTAAATAACTCCTTTTTGTCTAACCTTATAAAGTCACTACCGTACCTGTAGAGCATAGAACTTTGTAACAGATTAGAGAGACCAGAAATAACTCAACTGTAGACAGTCTTTCAGTTTTCTGTAATGCAACAGTCACACACAAACTAGGGAAAGGGGAAGGTGTTCATTACAGAGTTAGGAAAAGTGAGTATACACAGATGGAAAAAGGCATGGACCCTTATTTCACAACACACTAAAACCAATTCTTTATGGTTAAAAAAAAATCCTAAAACTTAAGAGAAACTGTTGACAGAGGTTTTTGTTCCACCTGCTTCCACAGCTGTTCAGTCCCAGAGAAACACACAGCAGTCTACATTAGATATAAACAGTTATAAACTGATTGGTCTGGTAGCTCAGGCTTCTTATTAATTAATTCTTACATTAACCCATCATTTTTGTCTGTATTAGTCATGTGACTTGGTACCTTTCATCAGCGAAGCATTCTCATCTTGCTTCCTCTCTGTCTGAATGATGACTGCAAACTGAATCTTTCATCTTCCCTATTCTTGTCACCCCACCTATACTTCCTGCCTGGGCTATTGGACAATCACTGTTTTATTAAAATACAATTGACCAGGTACAAATCATTGTTCTACAGCAAGAAACCATACAACTACTTAGAAAAAAAAACGGAGAAATTTCTTCTTTTGATATTGATATTAACAATGACTTTTTTCATGTCTCATCAAATGTCAGGCAACAGATAATAATAAAGAAGAGTGATGATATCAAATTTAAAAATGAACTCAAAGAACAGCCTACAAAATTGGAGAAGATATTGCTATCCAAAGTATATTTTAAAAAAATCTGTTAGTGATAATAAGCAAAACATTTAAAATTCTATTTGATGGAATCTTAATAATATTTCCCTAAAGTAGGCAAGAAATAGTCAGCAGTTATATGAAAAGGTATGCCAAATAACTAATTGTTAGGAAAACATAGCTTGAAACCATGAAGAAATAACACCATGCATCTTTTATTTTATTAAAATGACAAGAAATAGCAAATGTTGGTGACTGTGTGGAAGAGAGTAAGCCTTTTACACTGTCAGTCACAATGGTAAGTGGGTACAGCTATATTGGAAATACTGTGGATATTACCCTCAAATTAAAAGTATCAGAACCTTTTTACCAAGCAATAACTTTTCTGGGTACCTAGCTAAATCAGTCAAACCAGAAATAGGTGGGAGTTGTTACACTTTCTTAATCATTGTGGCATTATTCATCATAATGTGCTATAGAAACAACCTCAGTATATGCTGTTGATGTATAAATTAATAAAGAATTTTATTAATGCATCTCTCTGTGTAAATATACCGATGTGGAGAGCTAGACCTAGAACATATTCTGAATTTTAGGTAATGAAGTAAAATATTGTATTTTCTTACTTATGTTGATTTATATAAAGAAGTTCTATAAAGGTTAAATTTAATGACCAAATCTACACAACCTATAATCAGGTGGGAAGAGAATCTCACTGAGGAATTATCTAGATTAAGTTGTCATATGGACACGTCTCTGGAAGGTTAGCTTCATGCTTAATTTATGGCACCATCATGGGTGGCACCATTACTTAGGCAGGCGATCATGAATAATATGAGACGAGAAAGCTAACTAGCCAACGAGAACACAAACAAGGATCCATCGGTCAATTCTCTGCTATTGATAGACCTGGAGTTTTACGCCAACTAAATCGTTTCTTCCGAAGTTGTTTTCTCAGATAATTTTATGATAGCAACAAAAACTGAAACTAGAACAAGATCTTTAAAATGTAATAGCACCACAGCGTGTAAACTTTTGTCAGTTTCCAATGTATACTTAACTTTCACATCCCTGCATTTCTATCCTTTTCAAACTTTGATTTCTAAAACAAGTGGCAGCCCTTTCTTATGCAAAATATATTTATTGGCCACATGCTTGGAGAAGAAATTGAGTAAGATAAACAGCAGTATTAACTTTCCGAGATAGATTCAGACTTACCCCTGAAGGGGGAAAATGTCCGTTGAGTATCACATAGTAGACACTACCTGCACTCCTCTCCCTCTGCTGATTATATTTTCATCTCTTTTTATTAGTCTGTGACTAGAGGACTCATATCTGATCTGTGAAATCATCTTATCGCTCCCATAAAATATTTTCTGATTCTTAAAAGGACTGGGATTCGGCCGTGTAAAAGAGTCTTGTGACAGGGCAAATCAGTGCAGAGCTCCCTCCACCTTGAATTCTTGCTGAGATCATTTCAGGTTTAACTTGAATTTGATTTTCTTGATAGAGAATTCCTTGGAAAATTACCTAACTCTCTTTTAGGAACCAAAGGTCAGGTTGTTCCAGCTAACTTAGTTTCTGTTAAACTGCCTGCCTCTCTTAAAACTGCTTCCTTCTATGAAGTGCTCCTGCAGCCGCCAAGGAAGATAGTTGAACCAGGTTTCAGCCTTTAAGAACCTTGTGTTCGGCACACTCAAACCACATTAGGTCCCTGATTAATCTGGAGCGGTTCTAGCAAGCTGGAATAATGACTTTTAAATGGCTATAATCTGTATCTGGGTGGTCATCTCTGGTGTGCTAAGGTAATGCTTAAAACTAGGACCTAGCAACTACATAAATAATGAAAGAAAAGCTGCATAAGAGTTTGTGAAGATCTTAAATAAATGAGCATGCACTTACCTCCACATCTAAGTACTTTAGATACTTCATTGTTTCCATTGTCTAGGAATGTGTGGCCAGAAATGACTTCCAACAGTCCTCTATAAATATCCTCATGCCCTCAAACTTTTAAGAAATCCTGACCTACTACTGGCAACTAGTTTTATAAACAGAATGAGTGAATCCAGGAAGAGAACATTCTTGTTATTAGTAAGCATGCACTGTGTGTACTAATCTAGCAATATTTCTATAGAATAATATAGTATCCATATAATTGTTCCTACCTTCTTCTATTTATAATGGCATGATTGTTTGACAATATCTGAATTTTCTTGTCTTCTTTAAAAACTGCTACCAATGAAGTATGATGTTTATATTGCTATATAATGATACAATTATGATTTTGGAAATAAACATGTTTTATCTGGATTAAACATATTTCAAATGAGATGAGACCAGAGGATTTTTTAGAAATAGGATTTAGAGCAAATCAATGCTAGAGAAAGAATATAAATGGTTCTTGATAATTTGACTGTGATGAGACAAATTTCCTTTGAACCTATGCCACTAATAAAATGTAGGTTACAATATACTGCTCTTATAGTTCATGCAATATTAAAATTAACATGAAAGTTCCACTGAACACACAGGTACTTTATAGCTTACAATATTGTGAAATGATTTGTAAATTTAGACAAAAGGACAAAGGGATTTGTGCAAAAGTTTCACTGAAAATTTTGTGAATATTTTTAAAAGAATGTTCTAACATTGGATAGAAGAAAATTGGCTATTCTGTAAGATTTCTTCTTTAAATCAGGACAAAACTTTGATAGAACTGTTACATGCAGTTGAAAGATGTAAGGTATTTGGAGAAAGAAACATTACTTCTGGTTCTTCAGTAGTTTGTACATAAAGTTTGCAACTCTCCAGCTTTCCTATCAACTGCATTGTTAATGTATTAACTTATTCTGGCATGGAGACATGTGAGTGGGTGTGCACATGATGCACAAACCTCTGTGAAGTTCTACAACACTGTTGCCTATAGATATGTGTGTTTGGATACATTTACTTTTTTTGTATTTTTGTTACCTTATGTAATATGTTTGTACATTCTGCATTCTGCTCTAACTTCAGATGTAAATTACATATGTTGTTCCCAGTCAGCCTTAAAAATAATCATTTTGAATTCCCAGAAGCCAAATTTCTAATTGCCTTTCTCTGTCACTCAGTGAGTTTATCTCTAAAATTAAAATCCAAATCGTACATCTCTTTTCGTCTCTTCTTAGAAATAAGCAATTTTCATCGAAAAGTTAACAAACATTTCTATTTCAATATTCTAGGTATTTTCAAGAAAAAAAAACATGTCCATATTCTGGGAACATGAAAGGGACTAAAAAGGAAGACAACAAAATGTAATGTATGCTGCAGAAGGCAGAATAGTAAATGGAGTCCCAATAAGACATAACTAGAAGTGAGATATAGACCCCACACTACTCACGAATTAAACTTCTTCCTAGATTAAACTAGATAAAGTGTCTATATCACTTATCAAGTGAAGAACAAAAGAAGTACAAACGACAACGGCTAACATTGATGTAAGGTAACCAAAACCCTTATAAGCGCTGATGGCAGTGTAAACTTGAAAATCCTCTCTGAATCTAGCCTGGCATTTTTCTCAAAGCTATATAAACCAACCATACCACTCGTCATTGGGGACCCAAAGGACTTTATGTCCTACTACAGGAATACTTGAGGTATGTTCATTGCTTCTGTATTCACAATTGCTAAGAAAAGGAAATAGTTGATGTTCATCAACAGAGCCACTACTGATAAAAGTTTGGAATAGCACACCCCTGTGGATATGAATGTACAGACTTACGAAGCTATTTTTGAACAATATGATTTTATAGAACAGCAATTCTCAATGTGTGGATGTGACCCCGTTGGGGTTCAAATGGCCCTTCCACAGGAGTCACCGAAGACCATCCTGCATATCATATACTTACATAATGCTTCATAGCAGCAGCAAAATTACAGTTATGAAGTAGCAATGAAAATAATGTTATGGCTAAGGGTCATCACAAAATGAGGAACTGTATTCAAGTATTGCAGCAACAGGAAGGGTGAGATCCAAACCACTGTTTGGAAAATACTAATAAATTCTCCCTTAGAGCCTCTGATTACCATATGAATAAAGGAAAGATCTAACATTGGTTTTAGCCCTTCTTCCCTTCATTTCTTCACTTCCTTTTTCTTCTTCCCTTTCAGCCGTTCTCTGAGTTTTACATATTTCTCAGTAACTGCATCATAAATTTCTGACAACCTGCAGTGTCGGTGAATGCAGAAGTCCATGGTACACATAATGAACTGCAGAAGATGACATACATATTCTTTCTAGTCATAAGACGTTTCACACCTCCACCCTGCAATATTCCTTCTCGAACTCAGTGTCCCTTTGACTGACTTAGTCAACTACAAATACATTTTGCCTTCAAAGAAATCCTTTTTAACTAGGGAGAAATAATTTATTCAAAATAATGATGCCAAATAGGAAGGAAACAGACAAACTACTCACATTAAATGATCAAATATAACCAACACCTCACCTCTAAAAGTCTTTTCACATCAGATTTTGTGGCTGAGCAACAAGCTGAGTCTCTAGAATGAAATGGCTTCAAATGTAATACACAATGCCTTTAGAAGAACCTCCTAAGATGCAAACCAGGGTCATCTGCTGAAAGGCATTCTTCTTTTATTCATAAAAAAAATCACCATGGGAACAATCATTAAGCAAAATAAAATGCCATCAGAGGTTTAGATCTGTGATTTAAAAAGAAATAAAGTCTTATGAATGCTGTGCTGATTAGGGAGATAAAGCAGGAAGTCTTGCAACATGACCTAAATTATAGAAGATAAGACGGGATGCATTCTGCATATGCAGGTAACAAAAATATTGAACACTAGCATAGAGGATAATAATTGAAAATGATTTTGTCACTCTAATAGTTAAACATATGCTCAAATTATCTAAGTCCTATTGGAAAAGTAAGATATGATTTAGAATATACAAGGCTTAGTATGGATTAGACTTTTGTAGATTATTTTGTAATATATTAGCAAGGTTTTACCATGTAGGAGTTTTTTCTGTTCATGTATTGTTTTTATTGGTTAATGAATAAAGATGGCCTAGTTGATAGGGTGGAATTTAGTAGGCAGTAAAAACAGAACTAAATTCTATGGGCCTGAAGGCTGAAGATGGATGCGCCAGCGATACAAAATAACTTTGGGTGACTGTCCAGGCAGCGAGATGTCTTTGTCAATTCTAGAGTTTTGGAATTTGTTTATAATACACTTCCTGTTTACTTAGGTAATATTATATCCTTCTGAAGTCTTTGATGGAGTTGAAAAATTTATAGTTTTCCCTAGTTATGATGAAAATAAAGTAGATACAAATATTGTAACTATAATTCTTGCTTGGTAACTGTTTTGTTATATGTAATTTTACTTTGTTAAAATTAAAGCCTTCCTTTTTGTTTAAACAGAAAAGGGGAAATGTTGTAAGACTTCCTTCTGTTTGTGTGTTGCTTTCATTGGTTAATGGATAAAGAAACTGCCTTGGCCTAGTTGATAGGGCATAACTTAGGTAGGCAGAGAAAACAGACCTAATTCTGGGAGGAAAAAAGCAGAATCAGAGAGAATCCATGGATCTCTCACCTGAGATGGACGCTGGTTAGAATCTCTGGTAAGCCACTGCCACGTGGCGATATACAGATTAAGAGAAATGAGTTAAACCAAGATGTGAGAGTTAGCCAGTAAGAGGCTAGAACTAATGGGCCAAGCAGTGATTTAGTTAATACCATTTCTGTGTGGTTATTCTGGGGCTAAGCTAGCTGGGTGGCCAGGATGAACAAGCAGGCCCCTCCCTACAACAGTTTTATGTTACTTTTTCTATCTACCGAGCCCAATTTCAAGAGAAAAAAGATTAGGAGGAAGGTTACTATATTGCCATGGAACAAAAACTGCCAAGAATTTATGTAGAAAAGTTGATTTTGGATGAACAAGGTCTGACCTTGAGTCTTTTAACAAGAGTTGGCTATATCCAGGGGCACTGTCAAACCATAAATAATATGACTCCATGTTTGCCTGCGTAACCCAATTGCAAAAACTGCCATCCTATATTTGTCTAAGTAGCATTTATTGAGAATTGAGTCCCTTGTAATAGAACATAGTGCTCCCTTGTTACATGTTACATTTGTCAGTCATTTGAGTCTTTCCCATAGGGAAATAATATCTGGGTCGGAATAATCATTAAAATTGCTGGGTGAACACTACGATTATGTGTGAAAGGCAGCTGTATGATTTAAATGTTTAAAGAGAACAAATTATGACAACTCAAAGTTTCCATTCTTTAAGGTGGTTTTATTGCTTCATGGGGCAACGTGCTACTGACTTTCTATCTTCTTCCATTGCATTTCATTGGGTATCTTTCAGTATATTCACAGTGTGAGTCAGGGAAATAAGAATAATAATTTTAAGTAGACAATTTAGCTAAAAGGTCTGGTTAGTAACTTGTTCTATAAGTTTGTTTTTACTTAATTTTTTTCAAATGAAAAACTGAATCAAGAGAGAGAGAGAGAGAGAGAGAGAGGGAGGGAGGGAGGGAGGGAGGGAGGGAGGGAGGGAGGAAGAAAGAAAGAAAGAAAGAAAGAAAGAAAGAAAGAAAGAAAGAAAGAAAGAAAGAAAGAAGATAAACAGTAGTCTTGGAAAATGTATTTGTCTTGTGTTAAGACAGCCTGTGCTGGGTGTCTGAGCCTCTAGCAGGAAGAATAGAAGCATTTGTACAACATTGTAATCCTTTGAAATACCTGTCCCAGTTGCAGCTGTGAGAAAGCTTGCCCCAACCGTAAAATGAATGCTTCAATCAGGAATACATCTGGAGTCTCCTTAGGAAGAATAGAGTCTTTCTGAAAAAGCAAGGCCAGAAGGAACATGCCCCACTGGACCAGCAAATGCTCTTCACATTTTGCTGAAGTCATGGAAACAGGTTCAGGAATCCAGGAAGTCATAAGGGCAAGAAGCATTAACGTTCAGTTCAATCTCAGGTGACTTCCAGAAGAAATCCAAAGAAACAACGGTTTGCTGGCAATGTGCTTTGTGACAAGGGAGAATTCTCATCTTTTCATAACTTTACACACTGATACAAATAAGTCCTGTGAGTTCATCCATTGTGATACAAGTCAAGCTGTTTGGTGTCTTCCATCCCATATGATGTATACCTATTTGTGGTTTTGAAATAATAATGAATCATACTCAATGTGGGGGGGGGCAACATAAGAATTAAGTTGAATCATCTAGGAACAAAATATTGGAAAAGGTATGTCTACTATTTAAAAAAAACATATAATTAATATCCATTATCAGTAGTGAGGCTTAAACACTGGGACTTAAACAAAAACCTAACTTGAAAAACCTAAATTTAGATACCAGGTAAAATTAAAAATTACATTTATGGCCAACTTATGTGAGTACTGGGAATAAATTTTCATTAACCTACAAATATTTAGGCATCTGTTTAGAACTTCTGTTCTTCTGAATAAAGAGAGAGAGAGAGATGAACTCCATGACTGATAGAGTATGGAAAACCTTAATGGGACACAGTTTCTGTTAGTATTTTAATCAACTAGAAAAGTGCATTCAAAGTTTAGAATTCTTAGGGTTATGTAGAAGTCCTTTAAAAACATAACCTGCTTTTTTAGGCCTGAAAAGAATCTTATGATTACGGACTTGCACTAAGTACCTAAGTGAGAATTCTCCCTTGTCACAAAGCACATTGCCAGCAAACCGTTGTTTCTTTGGATTTCTTCTGGAAGTCACCTGAGATTGAACTGAACGTTAATGCTTCTTGCCCTTATGACTTCCTGGATTCCTGAACCTGTTTCCATGACTTCAGCAAATCATACACTGACTTGCAAAGGATAGAAAGATTATGTCCTCATCAGACATAATCATAAAATGAATTAAGTTACAGACCAAACAAAAAAATAATTAAAATAGGTATATAAAGCCACCAGCTGCAAAGAAAATTTATCTCTTTGGGCAAAAATTAAGACAAATTTTCATTGGTTTATAGCAAATTTTAAGATACCTTTTTTAACTTACATTAGAATTTAACACTACTAGGATTTTTTTCTTTGAAATAAAAAGTAAAATCACCTCCTTACTTTTTGGTATACAACCAGTCTTCTTGAAATGTTAAATTATTTGAGGTACTGTTACTCTTGGTTCCTGTGTGTTAGTAAATTCTCTGGGCCGCCATGTGTATGCTTCTCCTGGTCTCCTTTTTGCTACCAGATACAAATCTAGATTTTCAAAATTGTAACCAAGTAAAACTTCAACGATGGAGTTGGTGCCATCTTCACTGTGCCCCCCCCACCCCAATCTTAATACACAGTGTCACCATTAGTTCCTTTCCCTAAGTATCTTATGTCAGTTTTCTCTTTGTGGAAACTTGAAGCTCTTATTATGGAATAAATAGAAGAATTAAGGAAGAGGATGTTATTTTATTAAATTAAAATCAGAAACATTGATTATTGTAATAGAACTGATAATGGAGATGGAACCCTGGACTCCTACAGTCGCCTGAGTTTTAAACAAGATGCCAAAAAACACACATTGGATAATAAGTAACATCTTCAACAATGGTGATAGGCAAACTGAACAGCTCCATGAAGAAGAATTAAATTAGATCCTTATCTCACGCTGCTCAAAATTCAATTCTAGAGTGTCAAGGAATTCAACATAAGATCAAATCCTCTGAATCTGATAGAGGGGAATAGCATGCCTTGTGTAATATTCCTTTATACTGTGTGAATATATTTAGTGTTAAGAATCTTACTGGCCAATATCTAGACAGGATCAGGTTAGGCGGGAGCCTAAGGACACTGGGAAGAATCAGGACTGAGTGCGGAGAGTTGCCAGCAAGACAAGGAGAGGAAATAGGAGGTGCAAAATAAAAGAGGCATAATGCAATGTGAATGAAAGTAGATTGAGATAAAGGGGTTAATTTATCTAGTAACAAGCTTGACCTATCGCCTGAGCATTTATAATTAATATTAAATTTCCATGTGGTTATTTGGAAACTGGTTGGCAGGAAAGAAAACTCTGCCTACGATGCCTAGTAATGTAAACCTAGCTAACTGTGTCTTGAGAGGTCATGGAACCTGGAGGAGAACTCACTACTGCCACATAGGTAACCCAGTATAATACCTAACTCTGTTTTAAATACCTTTATACTTACAGTCTCTGCAGCTATCATTCCTCATATTCTTTTTTCTTTAACCGGACAGAAACAATTACAGAAAACCACAACAGACCAAAGTGCTTGTACAGAGAACTGTTTACTGTGAGGTGCTCAGCATCTCATGGGAAGATAGTAGAAAACTCCAAGGAAAGATTGTAAAAACCTCAAGATCAATACATGTTGTCTAAGATATTGTGTTCTATACATAATAGATGTACCCATGGTCAAAAACATGACCAATTAAAAAAATGTACAACAACAACAATTGATATGGCAGTGGAAAAGAGGAAATTGAGCAATGCCCATCCTCTAGATGAAGAGTTTCAGGCAATGGAGAGAGGACGGGAGAGCAGGGTAGAAGGAATTTGGGGAAGGGTACAGGTCACTGAATATCACTGAAATCGCCAAAAGCTACATGGAAAGCTACTACTCGGCAAGCTTGTGTGTGTGTGTGTGTGTGTGTGTGTGTGTGTTGCTTAAATACAGTTTCCCTATAATGAGAGACAGTCCCTTCCACATACACCATAGGTTATCAAATAGATAGGATGGTTCTAGGTAGGTATACGTTTCTTTCAAAGCTGCTCGTCATCTACCAGGGACATTGTTCCCAAACATTACGGAATACTGCCATTGCTCTTGTTTGCTTTCCATTGCTTGGTGGTAAAACCCACTGGGGAAGGACATTATATGCTTCAGTCAGAGTAAATGGAGAAGTTACGCTGGCAACAGCCAAGAAGCTTCATCCCTTTGGCACATCTTTCATAGTGCTTGAGTGCTACTGAAGAGAAAGGTTCTCAATATTATTATTCAGCTGGGAACCTTACAAGCTAAAAGAGAGACTGGTACAATAAGATATGTCCACTGGTGCAATACTGGCACAGATATCATATGAGTAAACAACAGCTTTTTTTTTTTTAAGATTTATGTATAATGTATTCAGTGTTCTGCCTGCATGTATCCCAAAGGCCAGAAGAGGGCACTAAATCTCATTACAGATGGTTATGAGCACATGTGGTTGCTGGGAACTGAACTCAGGACCTTTAGGAAGAGCAGGTAAAGCTCTTAACCACTGAGCCATCTCTCCAGCCCAAACAACAGCTTTATGATGAGATTTAACGTCTATTCCACAAGTTGGATCCCTCGCATGTTACTATTAACTAGGTAAAAAATAACTCTATGGCTGACTAGATCATAGCCCCTATAGCAATGAATTAATTTCAATATTGGTATTTTATGACTTAAGTCTGCCTTATTTTGCTTTTGTTTGTCCTTTTCATTTATGTATCTGCTCCTGCCTTTTTCTGACTCTCTACAGATAATTTCAATAGCCTTAAAAGCATATTTTGTTTCTCTAATATATGCGGTAATTTCTTGGTATACATTTTTTGTGAATCCATAAGGCATTAATAGCTATAAACATCACCTTGTCAGGTCCATGTCAGTTAACGTTTTACCTCTTTTAGTGTCACATATCAACAGATGTGTGCATTTTCTTCAATTTCCATTGTATTATCTCTTTCTTGCATATATATTAAGCACCACTCCTAACCCTTTTATAATGTTTGTCTCACACATCAAATATGATCTGAGGAACTCAGTGGGAGGGGGATTTGGGTGCATTTAGAACTTTCTGTTCCTTGCTCTTCCATTTCCTGTGTTGTTTGTCCATCACTTTTGTCTTCTAGACATCTAGACAGCAGAATTACGAATAAAATTTTGCCCTTCAGGTGACTTGTGTCTTTCTCTTTTTAAGCCTGTATTATTTATATCTTATATTTATAATTGTCTATAATTTGTCATTACTTATAAATTTTATAAGTTATACATTATAATATTTAGAAATAGCTTATATATAACTTATTATTCATAAAGAGTTTCTGTTTTAAAAATTATATTCTCTTATTCATTTGTGTGTTGGAGGGTGCAATAGTCAAGCTTTCCATGCAAGTGCCTTTAATGGTGACCAACTCAGCATCCACTATTGATAATTTTTTTCTTGCTCATACTTTCTGTTGCAATTATCCAATTATTCTATCAGCAAATGTATTACATCTTTATTGTCCTCAAATCCCATATGCTGTGCTTTTCTTTCATTTATTGTTTTCTACTTTTACAATTTCATTTAATTTATATCCGGTCTTTACTTTTGATGAAGTTTTCTCTTCTATGAAGAGACGTGTTTATTCATTTGTTTATTCATTTCCTGTTATCCTGTACATCAGTACAAACCCTATACCTCTGAACTATATCCCGAGTCTCTCATTTCCTTAGGTGTAACTTTAATTACTCATTGACACATCCCCACAAAGCATGTGCCAAAGACATCCAGAGGTGCTCAGGATGATCCTGGAGAGGTGCTGCATTATCAGACTCCACGCAATTGCCCATGGCTTCTTTGTTAGGATATCCTCATTACTGACATATTCGTTCTCCAGAGAGCAGAGGGTGATGGGTGGCCTTATTGTCTCTGGCCAATGTTCAAAATCTCTGACTTATTATATAGCTTCTTCTAACCCCACTCCAGTGAACAGGATTGGAGTGCCCAGGTGCTGCTGGGTTTGATAGAAAGCCAGATGTCTCTCTTGGTCTCCATTTGTATTATGTGATGTTGGTGCTCATTACATTAAATTGATCTCCTCTGATACTCCATTTTGATGGGAGTACACCTCATTATCTTCTATTCATCACTCAGGTTTCTTTTATAATGGATTAGATTGGAACTGTAGTTTACTCTGATGTATTAACTATAGCAGAGATATTATTATTTCTTTTTTTTTATTTTGGGATGTGGGGGATTGATCTGTTATACTTTGATATTACTGGCTTTGTGATATAGGAGATAAATAGGAAAATCAAATAATTCAATATTTCTGAGAAAACAGAGTTTTAAAGTAAATCAGGGATTGAACAAATGATTAACAAGTGTAAATGTGTTTGTCTTTCTATTTTATTATGTTCATATTTAAAAATTTTATTAATTATATATATTAATGCATAATCTCTTATATATTTCATGAATTAGAAAATAAGTTTGCATATTATTATATTTTTGTGGTTAATCTTTGGTATTTGATAAAATGGATGCCTTTTGTGTATAAATATATTTATATTAAAATTTATTTGATATGTGTATAAAGAAATGTGTCTTATTTATCTATTCTCTTGCTGAGATAAAATGCTCTGAAAAAGCAATGCGAGGAAAGGTCACAGTTCACATTAGCCTATGTAGTCATCACTAAGGAGATTGGAGTTGCTGGTCACATTGCATCTATAGTCTGGAGGAAGGGGCAATGGATATCCACAATATTTTCTTTTTCTTTTTTCTTTTTTTTTTTTTTTTTTGTACAATGCATGATCCAAGCCCAGAGAACAATGCTATCCAACTTCAAAACCTGTTTTACACCTCAATTAACCTATCTAATTAAATACCCCTCCACTGGTACACCAGGTGTTTCTAGAACTTGTCAACTGGACAATCAACATTATCCATTATTAGATAAATATAGTTATAACTCTGAGCACAATTGAAATATGACCTAGAACTCTATTTTTAGTCATATAATTAGATGCTTATATTTATCTCATGGTGCATTTACTAATGAAGTATTTCAGCAAGTAAAATAATCAAAGTCTTTATTTAGAACAGTGTTCTTCAGTTGAAGAAATGGTTTGTTGCAAAGCTTAGAGAAGGCAGTTTTTATTGTCAAAACTGGTTGAGTGTTGTCTCACCTGGCATTTATAGCAGATGAAAATTCACTTCAATGTTTTTAAGAATTATTTACCTTAATTTTACATGTGAATGTTTTGCCTGCTTGTATGTCTGTGAATCACATGTGTTCGGGGTCCTCCAGGAAACAGTGGGTGGCATTCAATACTCTAGAATTGCAGTCATTGTTGTGAGTCTCATTGTGGAAGATGGGACTCACACAGGCTAGTGCTCTTAACCACTGAGCCATTTCTTTAATCATTTCATTTTGTTCTGTGTTTGCTTGTTTGTTGTTTGTTTTAAACAACTAATGGTTGTGTAAACCTCAATATGTTATAGAGTCCATAACAGAGCAGTAAGGAGATTATGTATGAGAGCACAAAGGGTAAGTGAAATTAACTAGAACACAGTTTTAATATTCTTAATGCATAAAATAGTTTTAAAAACGTGTTTGAAGCTGGACGGTGGTGGCGCACGCCTTTAATCCCAGCACTCGGGAGGCAGAGGCAGGCGGATCTTTCTGAGTTCGAGGCCAGCCTGGTCTACAAGAGCTAGTTCAAGGACAGGAACCAAAAGCCAAAAGCTACGGAGAAATCCTGTCTCGAAAATCCAAAAAAAAAAAAAAAAAAACCACGTTTGACTGTGATAACAGCATTTCTCTAATCCTTACTGCTATGGCAAAAGCAATCAACACAAATAATTCACTTCCTTAAGGAACATATGCCAAAAATGAAAATAAACAGAAAAGTGGAAGGTACAAAACAAAATATTAACATTTAAAAAAATATGGATTTTGCTTCATTATGAAAATATATAACTTATTACAAGTTGGTTATTCTAACAGCATTTTCAGATAAGAAGGAAGTGTTCAAACATATGATCCTACAATGAAACATTCATATTCAAATCATAGTTACTGTTCTGTTTGTTCCTGACAAAAGGTTTAATATCACAGGGTGAGCCTTATTATCACTTTATAGGTGAGGATGGTTTTGAACGTTGACTCTCCTTCTTTTACTAAGTGCTGAGATTACAAATAAGTAACACCGCAGACAACTAATACTAAATTAATCTAAAGTATAAAGTGTCAATGGTTAGCATGGCCAGAGATGCATGGGACAAATTGGGAAAGGATATGGCAGTGACTTTCATAGTAATAGAAATATCATAATTTTACTATATTTTCAACATGTTTGTAAAATTCACAGAACCCTTAATACTTTCAAAGAGGATACACTTTAATGTATTTGAATATACCTCAGTGGAGTTGACTTTTCTCTTTTTAGTTATAGGATTAAACTTGTGATCTTAAGATAACTTTCAACTTCATCCTTTTAGGCCTTGTAAACAGAGGTAAAATTTGAAAATGTAATTAGAGAATTTTTTAAATGCTAAATAAAAATTAAAGATAATTATTAGCAATCATGTTGGTGTTCATTTTCAGGGGCATTCTCAATTAATGTATTTATTAAAGTGATATATCCTACGCTTTTCTAAATTTTGAGACATATTAGGAAGAAGGAAAGATGCATTTGTATTTGCCTTAGTGTGCGAGACTTTGTATATCTTCTTGCCTGCTTGTTTGTTGTGGTAGACACTGGGAATCTGGGCATTGAGAAGATCTACAGCATGGCTGACTTTATGTAAATAGGAATGATTCAAAACCATCTTTTGCAATTGCTCTTAACATTCAGATCGTTTTCCCAATTAGAGAAGAAAGTGTTTGACAAACTGTTTGGGTTTCATCAAATTTGCAATGTTTGAAGAACAGATCAAGATGTTTGATGAAAATAAGCCGCAGCTGTATTCGCCCTTCCCCGTCACACACAGAGTTATTTGGGAGTAGTTCATAAATCCTTATTGCTCACCGACTCAGTGAACAGATGGCTCTTGGAGGCCATGTTGATGGCCAAGAAATCATCTCATTATTACCATGAAAAGCATCTTCCTCTCATCATCGAGATGAATGGTACTGTGGTATTTCTAGCCCCAAAAGGTGCTAATTAAAATTTAAAGACTGTTATTTCTTTTTTTCTGAGGGAATCTTGATGAGAATCAGGGCATCACCCAGACTTTAAGATTTCCAATCCTTCCTGTTAGGATACTTGATTTTAATCTCCAATTTTAAATTCTTAATCTGCAACTAGACATGTTGGCCCCCATCTGTCATGCGACCTTCCAAACATCCATCTTCAACTATATCACAGATGCTAGAGGAAGAGTGGGGGAGGAACCAGTTCTTATTGAGCGCAAGATAATTTATATGCATTATTGCATCCTTTTTACATAAAGTTGGAAACTCTTTGGCAACAGTAAGTATATACAAGCTTTCAGATAAGTTCCAAACTAATTTAAAACTACTTTGAATATTTGTTTTGCTATAAAAATAACTAAGGCAATCTGGCTTAATAGAATGAAATGGACTTTGAAATCTAATTAACCTGGATTCACTTCTTCATTTTCTTTTCTCTAATCATTTGACTATGGAAAAATATTTTGCCTATAAGAATATATATTTAACGTGGAAAATAGTATTTTTGGTTATAGCATCCAAATGTGATGAGCAGAGATGTATGTGAGCTCATAAATGAACCTGGCATGCAATTGGCATTTATGAATACAAAGAACCTTTGTTTTGCATTAGAATTTGACGCCAATCAAATTAACTGAAAAGTAGCATGGTATGGTATTAAAAGGCTGATTTGAAATTCTGACTAAGTTGATCCATTTGTGCAACCTAATGGAGCCCTAAGACATGGCAAAGAGTGTGATTTAAAACTCTCGTTTACTGGCAAGAGTGGGTGGCAGTGCTCAAAAGGTAAATTGAAGTAATATTTGAAACAGTTCTATGGATCACAGTGAGGTTCAAAGGTATATGTAATAAAACCTGCATTTTTCTTCAGTGTAAGGCCGTATAGTATCTGTATCAGAAATGTTATTTAGTAGCAATCAGTACTTCAAGAATTTCTATTTTGAACAAACTATACCATGGGTATAGGGATGTTATAAAATAGACATAATATAGATATTCATTTAATCCCAAACTATCACAGCACTTGAATCTTCTAGCTCATGCAAACTTAAACTAAAGTCTGTCTAGTGTGATGAACCCGCCTGCATCAGTGCCATCCCACAAAGATGAGAAAGTGACATGGAAGTCCATCAGTCTTAATAAAAAAAACTTCCTGTGTTTCAAGCTCTGCTGTCATTGTTCAAATTTCTCCCATGGAGCTACAGATGGGATAAGTTGGACAGGGTTCAGATTAGTGAATCAGCTACTAATGAATAGACATACAAGATTCTAGCTGTGGTTAGGTCAACATCAAATAACCTCAGACGAATGGGAATCTCTACTGATGCTACAATTATAACACATTAGAAAAATCTCAGAAGGAATAATTGGATATCTCTTCTCTTTTGAATTATTCTTTAGATTCCTAATAACACTTATCCTGTCTAAAATAATGCACGATCATGTTACATTTATATAGTACATTAAAGTTCAAGTATTTTCTCGAACATAAATCCAGATATACTGTGAATATGTTGCTATGCTAAAACATCAAGACAAAAGGTGCCTTAAAAATAACTTATTTAATGTACAACTTTGGGTTGTTGTTCGTCATTGTGGGCAACTAGTAGCAGCCAGCGTTTGAAGTAGGTAGCATCCACAGTCAAAAGCAGAAAATGCCTAGTATAGTTTTCTCTATTATTGTACAATTTATGGCCCCAGAGCAGGAAACAGTGTTACTCACATTCAGGTTGTGAATTCCCTTAACAAGCAAGGGAATCCACACAATCTAGACAGACCCCTTATGTGTCCCTCTTGCCAGCTGATTCTAAGTCATGTCAAGTTGACAGTTCAATAGGATTGTCACCCTGAAAGTAGAGGCGTGTACACAGTGAGATGTCTAAAAACCTTTGAAATACAGGCAGGAAGCACTTCTAAATGCATTCCCTTCAATTTTGATAATGCTGGAACTTCTTTTCTTTTTCGGATTTAGTTTTCTTTTTCTTGCTTTCTTTTTTAATTTTGAGATTCGAATTTTCATGGAGAAGAGGAACCTAACCTTCACCATTGCAATCATTAGTTAGAATAAATATTCTGACTCTCTTCCTTCCTTAAAAAGATGGCTCTTAGCCCCAGCCTCTGTGTTGACAATCACATTTTGTGCTAATGGGAAAACATATTCAATAGCTATTTTCATGTAACAAATTCCTAAAATGTAGTAGCTACAAACAATATTCCTTTTATTGTTCATTTTCTGATACAGTAAATCTAGTGCAGGGTATTGGGTTCTCTATTTACTGTTCTCAGAAGTTTATTGACTATCTTGACTTGGATTAGGGTCAAAACATTGGGGACTATCCAATTTTATGGACATACATGTGATTTCTGGAAAGAGTTGTTTTTCGTAGTCTGTTAGGATGAACACTTGCAAAATGTTGTCCAAAATGTCTAACCTGGGTTCTTTGGTAGATCAGTTTTCAATATGGCAGTATGATTCTACAGAGCAAGCAAGTGTCAAGGACCTGCAGAAGATGTAAGCCAAGATGTTAATATAGACCTTTAATATCTAGCCTTGGAAATGGAAACTTTGCTTCTGATATGCTGTGCTTTTTACACATGGGTCAACAGGCTTGAGGAATATGAAACAGTAAGGGATTACATAGAAAAAGTTGAAAAGCAGGTTTAGAAATCAGGTAAGGAAAACTGTTTCTCATAGACTTCCAGATTCATATCTGTCAAACATTTTCTTAAAATAAATTAAAACTAATTACAGACTTAAAAATTGTGGAAATCTGTAATGATGGCAGAAATGAACATTTTATTGTATTTACAGTCTCCTAAAAGATGAGTGGGAAACATCCCTATCATTTTATCAAGGTTCTAAAAGATTAATATTATGCAAATAATAATACAGCAGAGTTTCTTGTTTTTCTAGATTGCATAGAAACATGTGGTGTCAATAATTGATGAGAAATAAAAAGTGAATTGAAGAATATTCATTTTTTTACGCATTAAAAAACAACATGCATGTTCTCAGACCAAGAAATTTTTCCATCACTTAGTGTTAATACAGGTAGAATTAGGATTCGAAGATGGGCCTTTGTAAGTTATAGCAGCTTTCTCCTTTGGCTATTGTACAACAGTTTACTATATCTAAAAGACCAAAGTCGATGGTGAAGTCCTAGATTATTCATTTTTACAGGTGAAGAATGATGAAAAGACAGGCATAGAAGAGACATAAAATTCTATGAATAAGCAGACAATTTTATTGGCTAATATTGTTATTCTGATACTTTGATGGAAATTACTCCAGTCAGAATGCATTCACATTATTTATTCTAGAAATGCATTAAAATAAAATGAAAAATTGTGGACCCTTAGGCAGGAAAAATGAACTAATTTGTCTGTGCATAAGGAGTGATAGTGAAAAATCTCAGTGTTACCTTCACATCAACTTCAAATTTATCCCTTTGACCAGAAGAATTCTTCATGAAAGATAAAGTTGCACACACATACAAACATACACACACACACACACACATAAACACACACACATTAACTTACAAACACAGGCACAGGCACAAACGTACACACATATGCATAAATTTAAGCACACAATAAAACAGTCAAATTTATAATACTAAGTCATATTTTTCATGATAAATAATCACAACCCAAATGAATGAGTCATTCCATGAAAATGACAGTTGAAAATTCATTTCTTATATCTGTGAACAAGTATTTGTATCAGGTGACGGCAAGAGGAACAAAGATTTGTGAAAATTGCTAAGGGAAGTGTACGAATGAGGATGTGTGACTCACTTTATGAAGCAAGTTCACTTTACTTTACAGAGTCATATTAAACTTTAAAGCAGGTTCAAACCTCCTTATCATCACTGAGTGAGGGATTTGGAGTGACAATTCAATATATGGTGTTATACTTTATTTATAATTCACAAGTGGCTTTGAAATTTTGACTTCACCCTTTCCTCTGGTTGCTGTCAGTTTCTATTACAGCTGACGCCTAAAGGACAGATTGAGTACAAGAGTAAAAAAGTAATTGCCACTTTAAGCTTTGATGATGTAACCAACTTATCAGATGACTGGAACAAGTCCTTTTATTTTCACTTCTGAAGGTCAAATCAGTGTAGCTTTGTTCTTTTGTATTAATGTGTTCATTTCACAACAAGTTACTAGCTTCTAATTCATGTTTTGTCCTTTGCTTTTTTCTGTGTTTCTTTCCCCATATAGTTCCATCTCTAGAAAACTTTCACACACATCAGTTTGGGTCTTAGAAGTTGGGGACTGGAGTTTACCCCTGTAAAGATCCTGAAGGCACATTTAGAAGAAATAACCCATGTGATATATACATATGCATGTGTATCTCTAAAGATATGTTTACTTATGTGTATAAACTGTATATATATAATAAACATAATTGAGATTAAGAATAATCAAAAGAGAATGGTAAATAAATGAAACAGCATAATTAACGCAATAAATAATCCAAAACCAATTCCAATCAAGAAAATAAGCAAAGAGCAACTTTTTTGCTTATCTTTTATCTTCTATTGTTTTCTCAAATGCCCTCTGCTTTGTTAAAATGTACACGCTAAAATGTTACCTTGACTCATGGTAGGCAAAGATTGAAAGCTGTGGTCAAAATCTTCTCCTCATGAAATGGACATTCTAGTTATGACAACCGTTAGACAAATAATTGTCGATATAAATAAATTTATAATAGTTGCACTAAAAAGGAGTTTAGGGAACTATGAAGACATGGATATAATTCTGTAGGTTTATGAATCTTATATTACTTATAGCATATTAGGTACTTTTTTCAACACTCTGACAAAAATAATCTGACAAAAACAACTTAAGGAATAAGGACTTTGAGTCATGGTCTAAAGGAGTATAGTCCATGGTGGGGAAGGCATGGGCAATAGCATGAGATACATGTTCTCTTTGCATCTGCAGTTAGGAGAAAAGAGGAATGGATGCTGGTCCTTATCTGCCATTCTCTTTTTATCTTGTATTCCATCTGTAACCCCACACTGACAATGTTCCAATGTTACCCACACAGTAGGTGGTTTTCTCCTGTCTCAGTGAAACAGCTCTGAAAACACCCCCCAAAGACACCCAGAGGTGTGTCTCCTATATGATGGCGAGTTCAGTCATGCAAACAATTTCATTACAAAGCATTCTGTAATATGATTTTATTTTGAGAAATATAACAATAAAAAGTGTAAATCAGAGGCGTCCAGACTTTCAGCTAGATAAATATGGATTTGAACACATAACTGATGCTTTCATACTGTTTTAACTTTTCTTTAGTATTTAGTTGTATTTATTCTTCTTCTGTAAGAGAAAACTTCCTATATTAGAATTTTGGTAAAAAAAAAATAATATGACATGATGAGTTAGAGATTTGCCACAGTTGTTGTGCAATGTATTCTTACTAAGAGGCACAGAGGAAGTAATCCTCTGGTGTGTTTTTCAGAAAAGCTGATAACATTAGACTCAGGAGTAGAGCTCAGAACCTCGTGGAATACCCACAGCAAGGAAGAAAATGGAGTTCGGGAGATAAGTAGGAAAAAAAGATTAGAGTTATTTAAGAGGTCAAAGCTCATGAGAAATTCAAAGAAGCTACTCCAATCGTTATCGCCTTTTTATTTCACAGTTTAAAACGGGGAAGTGCCAAGGAAGGTAACGTTAAGACTGAAGCAGTGGAATTAAATACTCTACTAAGGAATGCAACATCTGGCTTTCATCATCTTCCTCACATACTCTTCTTCCCTTGCTTCTGACATGGAAAATTTTCATCAATTATTACAGCACATTGATAATATCTCTCATGATCTCAAATGAGGTGATTAGAGTTTATACTAGCTTTTCTCCTCATGGATGGGCCTCACACTCAGGCTCTACCTTTTGGTTTCAAAGAAAAATGTACTTTGTTATATTCACCGTCTTCATTCATAGATGGACAAAAACCACTTATGGGCTCAGTAAATGCAGCAGTTGATTAAATGTCCGCTATTCATGAGAACATGAGTTCAGATCCCTAGACCCACAAAATAATGGTCTCTTATATCGACAACTTCCTGGGCAGCCATCCTAGCTGAACTAATGGGTCCTATGTCTCAGCAAAATAAGGTGGTTCACAAACAAGATGCCACTTAATATTGACCTCTGGCCTCCATGTGCATACATTCAATAATGCACGCCTGTACACACACACACACACACAGAGCACTTGAAAAAAATTAATTTAAAAAGTCTAGCAAAGAACATCTAGCAAAGTTCAAAAAGAGCTGGTTTTTAGCACGCAAATGCTTATTGTGTATCTGATGAGAATGCTATCGTGCTGCTGTCCCTGGCTTTCATTTTGAGTTTTACTCAAAGAATTCATCCTGTATATATAACACATCTCCCTAAAACACGTTTAGTTCAAGTCTTCAGCGGTGGTGAGTGTGATACTTCTCAGCTTTTCTTACAGAAGAGAGTCATAGGGTCTGGGTTCACAGTCTTTGTCTTGGTTTCCTCAAAAACCATTGATTTTAAGATTTTTGTTACTAGACAAACTTTAGGAATTCTTCCCAAAATACTTAATGTGACCTGGCTCTGAACTTGACAAAAGACTGCACAAGAAAGAAAAAAAATATATAATTCTTTACTTTTTCTTGTGTGTGCTTCTCTATTTGTTTAGACTGCAAGAACTAATTTAAGACCATGGGGTGGGTAATACATGATAAATTAAAGTCAATGGTAAAGAAAAGAATTTCAACACGAATGTAGTATAATAAAAATAAAACCAATTATGTAACCATAAGACTAGGTATAAATATGTCAATTTAAATAGGAGCCAGTATAACTAATGTGTAATTTCAAAGGCCTAATATAAATAAAACAAAATCGATATTGAAGAAATCAACATATATTACAAAAATAATTAAATTTTATTGCTAACCCTGATAGCTACTATATATTTATGTGGAATTTTATTGGGCCATGTTTAATAAAATATCAGTGATTTCTTGACTTTTGCAAAGCATTTCATCATGTTAGTATTTTATTCCTTTCATATAACTTGAAATAATTATCAAATATTTCTGAACTGCATTTATTTGAATAAATCCATCAGCCTCAAGGAAGTAGAAGTCATGCCACTTCCCCTCCCACCTTTAAATTATTAATAATATTAAACTTATTTAATTCATTGCAGAAACACATTGGACTTAAGAGGTGATGTACACAAGCACTTTTGATGATGGTTTTCTTGTATTCTTGTAGGACATCATAGGTCCAGTCTTCATTTTCTTTTCCTTAACTACTAATCATGTATTAGAGCAAAACCATTCTTCCAGTCATCAGAATTACTTCAATAATCTAGCTTGGTTTTTTGTGTTCAGAAAATGCTTTCTAAATTGTACTCTTCAACTAGTTACCTAGTTTACTTTTGACTGTGTCCATGTATTTTAGACATAAAATAACCAAATAAAGCAAAAACCTAATTTTTAGAGATTGGAAGCTACTATCCTTACAACTGAATATAGTATTGGAAGCATGAGTGTTGC
Source organism: Alexandromys fortis (assembly GCF_014885135.2). Lineage (NCBI taxonomy): Eukaryota > Metazoa > Chordata > Mammalia > Rodentia > Cricetidae > Alexandromys > Alexandromys fortis. The sequence goes on along the minus strand of NW_026067927.1, from coordinate 8,065,172 downwards.
TCTGTGATGCAATACTTGTCTAGCCCATCTACTCTGTGTAGAGATAGTACATTCAGTGTTATATTAAAGTTTTCAGTGTTCTTCACTGAACACTGATTTATCTTTCAATTTGCTTTTTACGAACTTTTGTTCATGTTACTAATTACAGAATATGCTTTTTCGGAGAGTTAATGAAGCTTAGTGTAGCTTCATTTGTCATAGGAACTATTTTGTTGCTAGTAAAGATGGGCAAAATGTACATTAAAGATGAGATACATACGTACACTATCTCTGAGGAAACATAAGAACAAGCTATTTAGATGGTAGTGACCCTACCATACTGCTCGGAATGTCCAGTTCCTTCCAAAATGCAAACACAAACAAGCTAACTCTTCATATTGGAAGGCTGGAAGTTGAGACTTTGGTAAGTAAAGAGATATGGCAGTAGGGTCCTTGTGCATGGGCTTGGTTCCCAGGTAAAAGAGACATTTGTTGTCCTTTGCTTCTTTGCATTACTTGAGGGAATATCAGTAGTGTTATACATATATAAGAAAGGGTCTCCAGCAGATACCAGATCAGTCAGCACTTAGACCTAGAACTGCTATCCACAGATAAATAAAAGGTATTTATAAGCTACTCACTTTATGGCATTTTGTTGCAGCAGTTCAATGGATTAAAACAAACTGTACTAATTGATTAGCAACTATCACTTTTCTTTTGGGGCCCATATTGACAGCATAGCTATCATTTTTGTTCAGTTTGATTATTGATTGACTTTTCAGATGTCTCTTTCACCATATCAAGTTTGTATTAAAGAAATATACAGTCCCCTTCCCTGATGCCAGAGAGACACTTAGCACCCATTGCTAGTATGTTGCCCATTTAATCCAATAATTCATGCATGTTTTTCAATTTTTTTTATTACTGAATGCCTGTCCACCTGGAGACAATAGAAAATGATGGATTTTAAAGTTTACCACACAGGAACCTGGGTAATGGCTACACATTCATCATCACAAGCTCAGGCTTTAATATTTAAATAAACAATAGATAGTTTGGTATTAAATATCAAATATTTAATATTAATATAAAATATAAATTTAGAGAGGAAAGAAATTTTAAAATATAGTTAAGTGGTCTGTGGGTGCAATAAAAAGTAAAAGATTGGCAACCCAACGTTAATATTTCCAAGGTTTGACTCCATATAGAAGATTTTTTAATATTATGTTAATTTTAATCTATAGAAGAACTAAAGTACATGCAAGGATGCCATCAAATTCCATCCACTCCTAGGCAAGCATATCTAAAATAGTTATATAAATGTAAGCACACTAGTTAAACATTGTAACTAGTCATTAAATACAGACACTGCTCTTTTTCACAAAATATTGTTATGTATAGAATTTTTGCCACAGAATGGACAGTTCTTACAAAATTAAATTTTAATTTTTTTTACAAAAATTCATTTGGGAGAATTTATGTGTGGAGAAAATGATAAGTTATGATACCACAAAAATTTTAATTTGTTATCATTTTTGCAACATACATTTTCCTTCTCTCAATAAAAAAAAAAAAACTACAGAAAGTAGCCAGAATGTTAAAGCAAGACACCATCTGAAATTCCTAACTGGAATTTACTATTAGATCTTATTTTCTTCCACTTGAATCTAGAGATCCTGTTACTCTGGAGTGTGTGTGTGTGTGTGAATGTATATGTGTACATATATGTTTAAAAGGTGGAAAGATGTTGCAGCATTTTAACCAGATCATAGATTTCATAATGAGCATCAGCTATTCACTCCTGAAAAGATATGCTAATAATTCAAAAGATCATATTTTCACAACTACTGTTGCTATTCTGTATCTGGAAGGAAAAACATCCATTCTTCCATGATCTAGACCAACAGACATGTTTGTGTCATGATTACTCAAAGTCTTGTTTTTCTTATATAATATCAGGCTGTTATAGATGAAAACAATTATTGTTCTGGGACAGATCATTCTTATTGTTATTTAGAGGATGTCATTGTATTCAGTGTATGAATGTACCTTGCTATATCTCAATAGCAAAGATTTTGTGCATATGTGAAGAGATGTCACTGTATTATTTATTGTTCTTATTACTATGACCAATTAGCTAAAAAATAAAAAAAAGCAAAACAAAACACAGTCTTATGGGTGAAGTGTTTATTAGGCTCACAGTTCTAAGGTATAGCCCATATGGAAAGGAAGTTCCAGAGTGGGAGTATAAAGCAATTGGTCACAGCGTGCTCACAGTCAAGAAGTATGATTAAAGAATACTACTGCTTAGCTGGATTTCTCTTTTTGTCTATTTTCTTCAGATGAAAACATTATGTCATGGCTGGTTCCAACATTCATAAAAGGCCTTTCCTCTTCAGCTAAAACATGGTAGAAACACTATTACCTTATTTGACTCAAGCACAAGTTCGATATATGTTATTGGGAAATTTAATACACTGTGATTTCTACTATTGTGAGCAATGAACTATAGATGTCAGCTAAGTGTAATTAAATTTACTGATAGGTTTATATTTTAGTCTGTTTGCAGTTGTTACTACTGATATTCACACTTATTAGACCTTCTCTAAAAAGAACAATAAATAACAAACAAACAAATAACATTCAACTGAATGAATATAAAAAATACAATATACAAAAATATGTGAATTACAAGGCACTGTTGAGAGGAAACTTAAATTTATAACATTAGAAAAAAAGGGACATAAGCTATTTAAATTAATCCAGCTCATACTTAATAATAAATAAAATTAACACACGGAAAAGAGAAGAAAAACATAATTAAGACTAAAATTCAAAGACATATCATTATGGAAAAATCAGCAGACTAAAGAGAAGTATTTGGGAAAATTGTTCAGCTCTTCAAAGCCTGATAAAGAAAGAAAAATACCACAAATTGCGTACATGTTAAATAACAAAGGCTTTTACTCCTAATTCTGCATGGCACAGAGGAAGTAAAAACCATTCTGAGACTTCCATCTGAATTAATTTGCAAACTTGGGTGAAATGGACCAGTCCAAAAAAGAAAGAAAGAAAGAAAGAAAGAAAGAAAGAAAGAAAGAAAGAAAGAAAGAAAGAAAGAAAGGAATAAGAAGAAAAAGCTTCCAATATAAAATAGATGATTTGAATAATGTTACACCTATTAAGGACATTGGATATAAAATTAAATCTCCCAAAATAGAAGTCTCCATGCCCAGATGGTTTCACTGGAGAATTCTAACAAGTGTTAAAGACAAATTAGCACCAACTTTACACACGATCTCCCTGGAAGCAGAAAGACACAACTCCTAATTTAATTTATAAAACTAGATGCTAGTCTTAGTGCAGATCTAGGTAAAGTTAAAACCAGATTAGAAAAGAGCAACTTGCAAGTGTCATAGAAAGTAAGAATTTGGGTGGCGGGGGGCGGGGACACGATGTCGTGATTCCCAGGCTAGCTTCATACTATGTACTAGACAATAACACTCAAGTTCTGGTTCCCTAGAACCTTCTTCTTCTGTGCTGCGATTACAAGCATGTGTCACTGCTGATTTATGTGGTTCTGGCACTGAATTCAGGGTGTTGTGCATGCTAGACAAATAATCCATCACTGAGCTACCTATATTACCAGCTAAAAAGAAAAACTGTTGAAATATTAGAAAGTATAATGCAGAAATGTCTAAAATTGTACACAGTGGTTAAGTGAGATATATTCCCAGTTGCAAGTCAAGCTCAGTGTTTCACAGGCTAAAAATGAAAAGTACATGATCAAATTAATCAATGTAATTCAGACAGAACATTTGATAAAGCTCAGCATTGATTACAGATAAAAATGGGGAAAAACAGAAATAAGCAGTGCCTTTTCAACTCGATAAACATATACAAAACACCTTAATTACCATGTCTGGTAGTGTTAAGGAATAACACAGGGCATCTCCTTGTTATTAAGAATCACCAGGCTATGATGAAAGGAGACAGAGACAGAGACCCACATTGGAGCACCAGACAGAAATCTCAAGGTCCAAATCAGGAGCAGAAGGAGAGAGAGCACGAGCAAGGAACTCAGGACTGCAAGGGGTGCACCCACACACTCTGACAATGGGATG
>NW_026067927.1:8053634-8060434 GCF_014885135.2 Alexandromys fortis | reverse complement strand
ACAAGGAGGACTACTGAGACCTCAAGAACAATGGCAACGGGTTTTTGATTCTACTGGACCTATTGGTTTCGTGGGAGCCTAGGCAGTTTCGTGGATGCTCACCTTACTAGACATGGATGGAGGTGGGTGGTCCTTGGACTTCCCACAGGGCAGAGAACCCTGATTGCTTTTTGGGCTGACGAGGGAGGGGGGACTTGATTGTGGGAAGGGGAGGGAAAGGGGAGGCGGTGGTGGGGAAGAGACAGAAATCTTTAATAATTAAATAAATAAATTTAAAAAAAAGGAAAAAAAATTCTGGTAAATGACTGAAAAAAATCCAGAAGTAATTATGCTTATGAAGCAGTGAGATGTATACCCCAGAAATAGAGAGAAATATAATTTTTCATCACTGAAAAAAAACCTGAAAATCTTCTATGTAAATTTAGCAAAACATGTTCATGATTTGTTTACTCATATCTATAAAATGCTAATGAAACTTAAAGATCGAAATAAATTTGTAAGCATATCATCCTATTGGCTTCAATATGCAGTAAAAAAATGTTCTTCCCCAATTTATATGCAAGTTAAGAGTAACTTCTACAACCGTTCCAGCCATGTATTTTTTTATTGTTATTTTTGAGTGTCTCACATGTACACTTGGCTGGTTGCTAATGTGCTACGTAAACCACGCTGCTGCCCACACTTCTGACTTTCCCCTTGCCTCTTGCACTGCTTGAATTGTAAGTATGCATCACTAGGCGAAGCTCCAGCGACATTTTGTTTTAGGTATCACTAATATTTAAAAATTCATGTCAAAAGACAAAGAGAATAGAGTAGCTAAAATAACCAAAAATTAAGGATGGGGGAATAATGTGGTTTTCTGATTTCAGCAGTTACTCTCATCTAGACTGGGTGGTTTTTTGAAAAGACAGACACAGAAGTCATCGGAACAGTATAGATTAACAAGAAACTAGTCAACCCAGACGATGCACACCAGATGTTTGACAGATATATTAAAACAATACACGGAACAAAATGAGCTCTTCAACAACTGCAGGAACAATTAATTACCAGGGGAAAATGATGTACTTTGATCCAAATTTCAAACTTTATGCAAAAATTTGCAGAAAATAACTTGAAACAAATATATAAATATAAAATGTATTTTAAAAGCCATGCAGTGTTTTTGAATATTAAGGGAAAGCCAAAGCTTTTAGTGCTTGTCTCTTAAAGGACTTAAATAGTTTAAGAAAAATAACCTGCAGGGTTGTGCAGGTTGGTCTCTAATCTACAATCCTTCTGTCTCAGTCTCCTGAGTGAGTTCTGAGAGGTCAAATAGAGACTACACTTTCCAGCTAGAAGGAACTGTTAATATTTAACAGGAAGAAAGTATATAATATCATTTTTTAAAATGGACAAAGTGCATGAATGGCCTCTACTGAAACATGTTCTAAGAAGTTTATAACTTTTTGAGAAATTCAATATTATGTATCATTAAGTTGCAATGAAACTTAAAGATCAAAATAAATCTGCAAGCATAACAGCCTATTGCAACTTTGCAAGTTCAAACAGCAATATTTCACTACACAACTCTATTGGCATGCTATTCTCCTCTCAAACATACATATTACCAAGGGTACTGAGTAGCAGAAAACCTCTTATTGCCAGAAGGAATAGAAAAACTTCCCACCATTTTTAAAAAGTTAAATTTATCTTACACAAAATACAGTAATAAATCTCACTGGTGTTCATTCAAATGCTGAAACTTGTTTCCACACAGAAATCTATACATGAGTATTTAATGTTACATTATTCTTTTTGTTTTTTATACTTTTTCAATTATTTTCCAGTTTTTTATGGATTTTATTGAGGTATGCATTTTTCTCTGCTACCCTCTATTCCTCTCCCTTCCCCTTCAACACTCTCCCATGGTCCCCACGCTTCCAATTTACTCAGGAAATCTTGTCTTTTTCTACTTCCCATGTAGATTAGACCCACGTATGTCTCTCTTAGGGTCCTCATTGCTGTCTAGGTTCTCTGGAATTGTGCTTTTTAGACTGTTTTTCTTTGCTCTATGTTTAAAAACTACTTATTGTTAGAAGAAGTCTGCTTGTTTGTTTACCCGCCTTCCCGCAGCTAGACTTGAAATAACACACAGAAACTGTATTAATTAAATCACTGCTTAGCCCATTCACTTTAGCTTCTTATTGGCTAACTCTTACATATTAATTTAACCCAAGTCTATTAATCTATCTATTACCACATGGCTGTGGCTTACCAGCTAAAGTTCCTGTATCTGTTTCAAGTCAGGCTACATGACTTCCCCATGACTCTTCCTTTCTATCTCCCAGCATTCAGTTTAGTTTGCCCTGCCTAGCTCTGTTCTACTCTATCAGGCCAAGCCAGTTTCTATATTAACCAATGGTACTCACAGCATACAGAGGGGAATCCCATATCCTTATAAATGAGTAAACATGATAATTGTCTTTCTGGGTCTGGGTTACCTCACTCAATATGATGTTTTCTAGATCCATCTGTTTGCCGGCAAAATTCAAGATGTCATTATATTTTTTTCTTCTGTGTAGTACTCCACTATGTAAATTACGACCCTTTCCTTATCCATTTTTGGTCAAGGGGCATTTAGGCTGTTTCCAGGTTCTGGCTATGGCAAAAAATACTGTTATGAACATAGCTGAGTACATGTCCGTGTGGTCTGATTGAGCATCCTTTGGATATATACCCAAAAGTGGTATTGCAGGGTCTTGAGGAAGGTTGTTTCCTAATTTTCTGAGAAATCACCATACTGATATCCAAAGTATCTGAACCAATTTGTACTCCTACCAGCAATGCAGGAGTGTTCCCTTTACCCCACATCCTTTCCAGCATAGGTTGTCATTAGTGTTTTTGATCTTGGCCATTCTTACAGGTGTAAGATGGAACCTTAGAGTTGTTTGGTTTTCATTTCTCTGATGACTAAGGATATTGAGCATTTCCTTAAGTTTCTTTCAACCATTTTAGATTCCTCTGTTGAGAGTTCTCTGTTTAGGCCTCTACTCCATTTCTTTATTGGATTGTTTGTTAATTTGATGACAAATTTTTTGAGTTCTTTGTATATTTTAGATATCTGACCTCTGTTTGATGTTTGGCTGGTGAAGATCTTTTCCCATTGTGTAGGTTACCCGTTTGTCTTGTTGACCATGTCCTTTGCTATACAGAAGCTATTCAGTTTCAGGATGTCCCAACAATTGATTTAAGAAATGTATTGGAAAATACTGTATTTGCTCTTTGTACATATCCTACTAGAGAAAACTTTGATGCCAAAGAAAATTTAGACTTGCAAATGAATTAGAAAGGCATCTTAATTCATTTAAGGTTTTGGATTTATAAAGAAACTACAAGTTTCCAAGTACAATTTATGTCCTACTTAAAAAAAAATGTTTCACAACCAAAAGTCTTTTTTATTACCTTTTTATAAACCCATGTTTTATCTTTGTCTAGCTAATGACATGCATTTTAAATCAATGTCTATTTTCTCTAGTCTTATTTTCAAAGTCAAGTGCATATATCACACAGAACATTTAATTACTGTGAGATAGATAGCCAACATTCCATCCTAAATTGATATAATTCCTTCCTTGCAAATACAAAAGATGTTATTTTATTTAACTTGTATAACTTTATTAAGATTCTCCTCTAGGCTTTTAAAAATACTGACAGTTTGTCTTGGGAATTTCATTAACTTCATTGGATTTTTATGATGATTAATGAATTGTAGCAAAGTTTGAGAAAAGTTTAATATAGTCAATGAAAACAATAGGGATTTTAAAATGTGGGACTTTTGTGAACATTATCAACGCTACCACCAAAGTAACTTTGCCCTTCTAATATTATCATTCATTATTTTCCTTTCTTTGTGTTCTTATTATACTTGCACAAAGCACACATTCCCTTAGTTTTGTTTACTGCTCTGTGTCTCCAGAAGCTAGATCTTTCCTGACACTCTTAGCGATGCCTAATTCCTTGAGAGTGAACTAAATCTGGCTTCCCTTTTGTAACATTTTCTTGATGCTCTTAAAGTGCTCTGAAGTCCATTGTTCTAGTTCTCATATGTTTCCATTGGTCAAATCAACTTATTTGAGTTAGGGTAGAAAGACAGCGAGTTAAGGGGGAAGGAAGGGAAGGAAAAGATGCCCTTTCCCCTGGGCTCAGGTAAAAGTGTTTTGCTGGCTAAAATACAAGAATTTCAGCACAACTAGGGAAGTTCACTATACTGGTGGCCTACAGAAAGATAGCATTCCTCTTTAAAAATAAGTTAGTTACTCCCCATAGGAGGCCTTACCCTTTCTGAGGAATGAATGGGAAGGTGCTGGGGAGAAAAGGAGTTGGGGGAGTAAGATGAGGGGAGAGAGGAGAAACTGTGTTTGGTATGTAAAATGGAAAAAAATTAAATAAAAATTTAGAAAAAAAGAAATAGAACAAAAAATTAAGCTATTTCAAATAATATTCTTAACATAGCAGTAATGCATGCATAAGGTCTTTAAATTTAAAGCTACTCCTTTATCAGCTTTGAATATGGAATATTTGAGATTATTATAAACAATATTATGAACTCTTTTTTACTGCCTTGTAATTTATATATAGTAGATTGCTTTGAACCCCTAAGGAATATTCATCAGTGTTCCTTGGAAATCAACTCTTTGAGTAATGTTGCTTCAGAAGTTACCAAATTCTTGTGGCTATTGTTAAAACATCCAAAGGTACTCTCTCTTCTCTCTTGAGAAATCAGCAATCACTTTTAAATGTGGTATCATTTTTCAAAGTGCCTCCCTCTCTCCATGACTCTCCGTTGGACTTGTATCAGGCCTTATGTTTAAAACTAAGTTAATTTTTTTTGTATTGTTTGGTCAACAATCCTGGATTTAAGACCCTTGAAATAGCTAAATGTCTGCTTAGGTTGTAACCGGGGACAGCAGCAGGACTGTATCTCCCACTCCCACTAAATAAACGATTGTCAGTCAGTCTGTTAGCAGACACTGAGCCAAAATTGATCAAAGATAATACTGCTTAATGATTTACTTTCAAGAGTTCCTGGTTCATTATTACTGTTAGAAATAATAACCTTGGGGCTGGAGAGATGGCTCAGAGGTTAAGAGAACTAGCTTCACTTCCAAAGGTCCTGAGTTCAATTCCCAGCAACCACATGGTGGCTCACAACCATCTGTAATGAAATATGCTGCCCTCTTCTGGCCTGTAGGGACATATGCAGGCAGACCACTATATACTTAATAAATAAATAAATCTAAAAAAAAGAAAGAAAGAAATAATAACCTTGGTATCACACAAAGAATCAAACAAAATGAAAGGAACTCAAAAAGGCAATTTCGTTTTGTAAAAAGGGTATACCAGTACCCAAACTAGACTACCAAGTTCACAGTGGAAGGAATTTCCTTTCATTTCATTTGTTACATAGTTGATGGTGGTGTCTTTTACTACTGGGCTAGAGTCGTACATCACATCACAGTCTTTTGAGATTGGCTAATTAAAAAAAAAAGATTGGAATAAAAAGGCAGAAGAGATTGGCTACTCAGGGCATTAAGCTCCAGAATTGTGGTGGTGGGGTGGAGTTGTTGGATGGAGTGTTTCCCAAGCATAAGTTTACCAAGTGAGGGAAAGGCAAAGATTTCCCTAAAAGTTTTACAGGTGGAAGATGTATAAAGCATTGGCCTTTTGCAGGCTAGCCATCTTTGGTAGAAAATAAAACAAAACAAAATAACGTGTCTCACACTGTATCAAGACACAGAGAACCTGGGATTTTAATATCCTTATTCTCATACTTGAAAAAATATTCAGCTAAGGGTTAAAATAAATTTTAGTCTGTATATATTTCTAATTTTTCAGTGTGTACTACTTGGTATATTATCAAAAATGCTTATGTGTTGATAGAGTAGATAAAGGAAACTACAAAAGTTTGTTCTGTTTTGCTTTGTCTTGTTTGCTTTTTTTTTTAAGAAAAAAAAATCACACAACTGATTTTTTTTTTTCCAAAGCAGTTTCTTTTAGATAACCACATAAGTTTTCAGGGTAAGTGGTCTTGCTGCACTTTTAAACAAAGTAGCCACAATGGAACTGAGAACCTCAATACTGAGGCTCTGCTGTGCTACCTACTACTTCCCGTGTGAAGATGTTTATTTTTCTAATTAAAAACAATTTTTTTCATTTGGTGGGGAGGCACTGCTTTGAGAACCACCTATAGGGAGCTCTTTTCTTGCTATGAGTGATAAACTCTTATCTTTTTTCCTGCTTGGGTTCATAGGCTCTGCATTCACCACAGGACCAGAGGTCCCTGTGACTATGTTGCCCCTGCAGAGGGAAAGAGAGTCATTTCTTACATGTGATTGTCAAATCCGACAATTTCTCACTTTTAAGTATCTGTTTGGGAAGGAATCCTGTCCATTGCACTGGGAGGTGGGATCAGAGAGCCAACTCATGATGCGCATTTAACAGCCTGATGTCTTCTCAGAGACCTCCATGCAAGTGATGACAGGGCTTTTGATGGTGCCACTTAAAATAATTTCAGAAAAAGTCAGTAGGAAGTAGAATTGGGTTGTAAGAACAGACTTCAACACAGGCTTAAGTGGGTGAGTTAACGGAAAGAAGCCTTTAAGGAAAGATTAGTAGATACCCAGGCACAGGTGTGGATCTCCAGAGAGCGTTGCATTTAAATGTCTGAGTAATAGTATCCAGAGACAAAATTTTGGTGATCTATGAATTTATATTGTTCAAATTGTTGTGAAGTAATTTATATTTTAAATTCTTTATTA
>NW_026067927.1:8047562-8052613 GCF_014885135.2 Alexandromys fortis | reverse complement strand
GAGAGAGAGAGAGAGAGAGAGAGAGAGAGAGAGAGAGAGAGAGAGTCCATCTCTACCATCTCATCAAAGAGGCTTCTGTTGGTTCCCATTTCATCTAATTTTGATGTTAAAAGTCCAGCCTCTGGAGTCTGTTTGAGGTCTAGTAAGTCTTTGGATTATGAAATGCAGCTTTTTGTCTCCATACCTGTCCTGCCTGATTTCCTCCTGTGCTTTCTCCTTGTGGCTTTTAAATTAAAGTTTTAGTCCCCAGAGTTGTATCTCTTGCCTGAAGCTGTCATCCCTGTACAGCGATAACAGCACTGTATTTACCATGACAAAAATGAGAAAATAGCAGGAGAATGAAAGACTTGTTTGACCTATTAGTGATAGCATCTTTTCATTAGAAAATAATAAACTGTTTAACTGATAGATTGTGCCAGATATTTCCGTTTATATACCCATCTTCATCACTCGGCATTCTGTTCATTTCTGGTGTGGTTTTAGGAATAAGGAACTATTTTAATCATCATAAAAAGATGGACTCTTGGTCAAAATGAAAATTGCACACCAACCCCAAAATATCTGTGTACAGTTGGACCTGTATTTTAAGAAAAAGCTAACACACAAAATTAAAAGAAATGGATCAAAAAGGGATGACTTTCATATTTTAATTCTTTTTTATAAATTCCTAATACACTTAATTAAAGGGCATATATTATGAACAGAGACAAACTATATAAACTGGGACAAACTATAGAAATGAACTATAATTGTAGGCTCAAAGGAATTAAAAAATTAAATGAATACCTATTTATAGGAAATAAATTCTACCAATTACTTTTCTTTTTTATAATTGGATACAGACGTGTGTTGAGTATATTTAGCAATATTTTAATTGCAAACAGAGTGCCAGGAACATTTTCCCATGTGGCCACTTGATAACTGCTTGTTTCTTTTGTTTAACTTCACATGCTGAATCTTTCAGAATGTTCTGTGGCTACATTGTCAAATGGTCAACTATTGGCTACAAATACACTCTATTATACATTACAGTGATGTTGTCTAAGAATATATATATTGCACTTGCGATAATAGGAGCAATGAAAGACACTGGTAACAGGGCAGAGTACCACGTGAAAAGCTCACAAGCAACCTGAAGATTATTGTGCTGTCCTGCCTGAAAAGAGATATATTTGAAAATGAACACTTTCAAATGTTTCTGAATCTTTCAGTCCAGTGTGTTTCTGAAATCTAATCAAGGTCGACATTGGGTGATTCGATTTGAAAAAGTTAGAGGAATGTTTTTTTTTAGATAGAGATGATAAAACCAAGCCCTTTTTTGGCAGAGACACAAGTGTATTATTAAGTATTATGCAGGACCAAACACAAAAATCTTGACTATCTTAGAAAAGGAGAGTAATCACACTAACCTTTCCTGACAGCCTACAGAATAATAGCAGAATATTTAGTGATGAATCAGCATTATTGGATCTATGGGGCTTTTTTATGTGACTCTGCTATAATTAATATAATTTCAGTTATTTTCTCTCTTGCATGTATTGTATTTGATTGACACCCAGATGTAACAACAAGAGCAAGAAATTTGTAACCGAAAATGTCTCTGAACATGGGCAGTGTTGTGAGTGTGTGTGTTTTGAGGTATGTGTTTGATGAATGGGGTGTGCCTGTATTCTATGACAACTGAGTAAGAAAACAAAGAATGGACATTAGTTAATGATTCTTATTTAGTAGTAAAATAGGATAGAAACTCACAATTACACATCCATTTTTATTATGACTACAAGAATTAATCCAGCCTAGAAATCATAGGACTTCTTTTTTATGTCTTAAAGTGTGATGCCCAATTTTTAAATGACTATTTATAATTATAAAATTATATTATTTATAATTTTAAAAGTGAGGTAACAGGGTTACTGAGTACCAGCCTCAGCATTCCCTCAGGGTTCACAACAGGACATCTATGATAAGCAAAAACTGGCAAGTGATATCTGAGGGTAAATAAAATATATCAACTTACATAAGTCTTTTTTATCATGTTTCATTTATTTTTTTCTATACTCTCTCCAGTGCTCTTAAAGTTCCCCTTTCGATGTTCCTTGCTGCTTATTGCTACTCCTCTTTTCATGTTCCTCACGGTTCTATCCATCGCATTTCTGGCTTACATACCCACACAGAAGTTAAAAAGCATGCATGCATTTCACAGAGCCACAATAACACATAAAGGAAGTGCCTTATGTCTCAGAAAGGGTATGGCTGTGAAGTTCCCTAGCAGATACCCAGAGGACTGATTAAGAATCAATACAAAATTCCAAGAAGTTTCGGTGTACTGAATACATTTTTGAAGTGTAACTAGTTAAGCTAGAAATTTGTGAATAATAATTGTAGAAAACACAACAGTGCTATTGCACTTTCTGAGCACTTCCACTTCCTTCCTGGTGGCTGGAAGCACAGCTTTGGTAACCATAGTAACCAGTTGGTCTGGGAGGAAGGCAAAAGTGCTTGATTTGCATAGTGTCTAGCTAGCTGAATTAAATGGAATTTCTTTGGAGACTTTGCTTCTAGCTCTAGCAGGGTGCCTGCCAGCACCCAGGTGAGAGGAAATTTCTTTCTCTGGGGCTGGTTTAATGACCCAAGTCTTGTTTCCTGTATTTCAAGGGGTAAAGGCATAAACAGTTATTCTCATGGGTTATGGTCTTATGTTAATTGAAACCAAAGTGAAGAGTAAATACAGAATATTAATAGCTTCTTAGGAAAGGTCAGTAGGTTACACCTTCCAATCTGCTGCTAGAGAATTCAGAACCACCCAGACCTATTTCTCAGTAAGAGCATATATGCTGTCTCTCCGATGAGTGCTTCCTGGTTAAGGCTGATTTCTTGTTACATTAAGTCCTGTCAGTAAAGTTAGTTGTGGGGGAGTAGCTTTATGGAGAATTAACTATGAGAAGAAAGGTTTGACTGAGTGAATGCTTTCACACCAGGGCTCCATTGTGTGGTAAAATTCATCCAGTTGCCAGTACAGGAAAAGTCAGGTTTAAAGAATGATTTATACACTGTTGGGGTATTTTGGGATGATTCCCATTATGGAAAGGGAGAAGAGCTATGATTTCCCGATATTTCTACAGAATTGACAGTGACAATCCAAAAGACAAGTGTTCTTGATATTCTGCAAATTGGGTTACTCAAAGAGTGTACACTCCAGTGAGTCTGTCTGGTAATCAGTCAGCTGTATTTTTTCTGTATTGTCTTGTGGGCTCACACCAATGAGGGAATCATATTGATACTTCCATGTAGGCAGATGATATACTTTGATCACACACATTAACTTCCTCCAGTACTTTCTTATTCTTGTTCTTCTCCTTCTTTTTCTCTAATTCTTCCTCCTCTCTCTCTCTCTCTCTTTCTCTCTCTCTCTCTCTCTCCTTCCCTCCCTCCTTTCTTCTCTTTCTGTATTTTTATCTACATTATAAAATAATGTTGGCTGTATATGACTGTACTGGCTAGGTTTAATGTCAACAACACAAGATAGAAGAGAGAACCTCAATTGAAAATTTTTCCTCTGTAAGAATTGAGCTGTAAGTGAGTTGGATGGACATTTTCTTAATTAGCATTTTTAATGTGGAAGGGCTCAGACCATTGTTGACAGTGTGTTTTCTGTGTTATTCAGCTAGGTTCTTTAAGAAAGCAAGCTGAACAAGCCATCATAAGCAAACCACTATTTAGTACTCTTTCGTGGCCTCTGTAGCAGGATTTTAATTTGCTTGAATTCCTTCCCTGACTTTTTTGATGATTAATTGTGATATGAACGTGTAAGTCAGATGAACCCCCTGAGTTGCATTTGATCATGGCATCCCATTACAACAGTATTAATCCTGACTAAGACAGTGACATATAACAGTAGTATATGCTGAAGAGGAAGAGGCAAGAGACCCATGTTAGATGCCAGCCTGAGCTACATTGGAAGAAAGAAAGAAAAAAAGAAAGAAAGAAAGAAAGAAAGAAAGAAAGAAAGAAAGAAAGAAAGAAAGAAAGGAGAAAGAGAGGGAGGGAGGGAAAACAGAAAGAAAAAGAAGGAAAAAGAACAACCTTAAATTATACAAGTTCATGATATTATTAAAACACTTTCACATATTTATGTCATTATATTTAGCTCTTATTCATCATTCTTTCCCATTGCCCTCTCTATATGCACTTCTTCTATGACACTGTCCATTGTGAATCCCTTCTTTTCCTCCATGTAATTCCTTTTTGTTGGCTTCATGACACATGTCCTCATTACACTCTCTCTCTTAATTTTCATTCCCCCCTCTTTTCTTAAGTTCTGCTTCTCTTCTCCAACAGTCCCTTTTCTACTTTCAAAGAATCAGACACTCTAAGCTGATTAATTAAAAATTAATAATAGATAGTTACCACCTCCCCAAGTAGCTACTTGTACCACAATTCATATTTTGTATATATTATATTGGAATTAGGACACCACTTCATGTGATCATGTTGTAGGTAGAATGTCAAATGAAACCATGAGATACAGTACAAAGATTAGTGCCTTAAACTTGGGTTTAGAAAGTACAGTGTCGATTGCATTGGGTGGGTCATTCAGTCTAGGGGTTTGTAACCCACCCTGCAATCAGTTATTCCAGGGTCTCGGAGGGGTGCTACCTGGAAGGGAATGAGCTAGGACAGAAGAAGGAGGCCAAGCAGATTTGTCAAAGCCTCCGTTTATTAGGATCATGGTTGCTGTTTATATAGGCCCTAGATGAGGACTTTGAAGGGCAGGGAAACTGGATTCTTGCCGCGTGTTCCAGGTCACATGGTTCAGGTTTGTCAAGTAGGCCAAGAGGTTACATTCGGACAGGTAGGCCAAGAAGGTCACAAGTTGCCACACCTGGTTCCCTGGATAGCTGGAATGTGAGGCGTGTTCTGCTAACAGATTAACAGTTAATTGGGTGTGGGGCAGATTTTGTCAATAGAACATAATTATGGGTGTGAGGTTCCCTGCAGACTCCCCAGGGTGATGGTTCCTGTAATGACTTTTAGGGGGGAAATGGCTCGTG
>NW_026067927.1:8045317-8047165 GCF_014885135.2 Alexandromys fortis | reverse complement strand
AACATGTATGTAAAGAATATATATACATATATATGTATATATATGTATATATATATGAAACATTCTATTTTGTCTATATAGCTTCTGAATGAATGTTAACGGTGTTAAATTGCAAGTCCAAGTTGATAGTCTGGATTTGAGCAATAATGGTGAGAAAGTGCTTGATTTCTTCGTTTTGACTTTCTCTGACATCAAATCATTTGGAAAGGCATCAATTACTTTCTGTCACCTTACCCCAAGTAAGTAATGAAATTGGTGTGTTATTGTAATGTTTTTTTCTCTTTTTTTGGAAATAAATGAAAAAAAAAGAAAAAAAACTTATGCATATTTGTCATTAAAACACATATGGTAGGTGTTACCTTGGATGTCTAGTTTTGCAGACACAATTACCTAAAGTTTGTTCTAAGTCATCACCAGTTTACTATTTGGTTTGTACAGCAGTTACTCCAGAGTATTACTTGGCCATCTTTTCTTAAATGCAAGGTTCTGTAAAGTATAGAAATCTTTGTCTGATTTCTAATGACATCATTTATACAACAACTATTTCTTCATTTCTTACTGTATACAGTTTTCTAAAGATAGTTATTTGGTTCATATAAAATCAATCATCAAATTTCTTATTATTCTCTTTGACCTAGAAGATGTAATGGTAACTCAAATCCTAAACATCTGTCATACAGGATCACTAAGATTAATCATGAATATCTTTATTGGTACTATTTGAAATTCATTTGAAAAGATGAGTAGAAGAAAATTGAAATTCACTCTAGCTGCCTAGAATTTTTACTCTAGTAAATTTAGATGTGTTTTCCAACTCTTTGGACTTCATTACTATGGCTAATAGAACATGGAACATTCATCTTGTATTAACTTACAGAGATTTAAATGAAAAATATGTAGATTTCTTGGTGCTGTGGCTACCACTGGAACTGAATCACATCGTAGCATTAACCTCTTATTTCCTTTTCCAACAAAATATATTTTTGTATTAAATCTTACCATTGATTATTACTATTCCCTAAAACATCCACTTTAAAGTCTTAAATCATGTACAATCATATTTTCCCCAAGAAAAGGGAAAGCAATTTAGTTCCATATGTGAGGCTCTTTACCTCAGAATTAAGCAAGAATAATAGATGCAAGCCAAGTGTCTATTACATTTTCATTGCTGAGATTTGAAATATAACATGCTTGAAATTTTTTCAAAGATGTCAAATAGCCAACATTTTCAGAGACAAATTCTTTCTTTTTTTTTCTTACATTCAATGAACATTATGACCTGATACTTTCTTGAGATCATAATTTAGATGTCAATCTTTACTACTCTGAAATAGTGGCCCTGGAGTTTTAGCTCTACTTAAGACCAGCTTCCAAATATAATAAAAAATAGCTATGAAATCAGAACCCTCTTAGTAATTCTACTGGCTCACGGCAGGACCACTTGAAAAGTCACTCAATATAAGAAAGAAATAAAATGTGCAAGGTTCAGAAGGCAGTGCAAGAAAATGAAGTTGAAATGGCTAGAAATATTGTTTCGTACCACTCTATCCTTAACTGTTTCGTGTCATTTCAATGAAAAGTTTTATTTAAAACTCTAACTTGAGTAATCTAATACACTGACACAGAGTTGCAAGGTATTTCTCCTACAGATTGATTGATTTCCCATTGACTCATAGCCGTGACAGAATGACAGAGAGGCGTTATCTGCCCCCATAAGTACAGTTAATTGCATGCTTTCTGAAATTTATGACTCATGTTCATAAAACAAGATATTTTTGTTCACTTAAATATAATTTTCCTTACATAGTTCTTCTTTTCATTAGTACTAAAATATTAAAATATTATATA
>NW_026067927.1:7973369-8045189 GCF_014885135.2 Alexandromys fortis | reverse complement strand
CTCCTCAATGATTTTATAGGGTAAATTAAATTGTATGGAGGGTATTTCCCCTTACTAGTGTTACCACAATAACAAAATATGGGGTCCAAAGTTACTCAAGATGGGAAAGCAAATCTGCTCTCATTTTCCTCAAAACTTATTAATTCCTATAAGACTAGAATTAAAGCTGGGCGGTGGTGGCGCACGCCTTTAATCCCAGCACTCGGGAGGCAGAGGCAGGCGTATCTCTGTAAGTTCGAGACCAGCCTGGTCTACAAGAGCTAGTTCCAGGACAGGCTCCAAAACCACAGAGAAACCCTGTCTCGAAAAACCAAAAAAAAAAAAAAAAAAAAAAAAAAAAAAGACTAGAATAGAATTAAAGATCTGTGCCACCTGTCCTTTCCAGTTTTTCTTTATTATGCACAGAGCAGAAGATATATTTTCTAAAAAAATATTTGTTATTGCTTAATAATATATACTACTTCTATGGGTATTTGTTTATGTTTCAATGATGCTTCATTATTATTGATAAGGATTATTAAACAGTGACATAATAAGGTTACAGCTTCTGAATATGCAGTCATAAAGACCATTATGTCAGATTGTAAATAATTATCAATATCACTTCTACCTGTGCTTTTTCATTCTTTGTGATACAGCATGGCTATTACTGTTTGGAAGTGCATAATTGCTTTCTTATTTGTTTCTTCCAGATAAGTTTTGTTCTATTTCTTCCTTTATAGCAAGGTAGCCTGATTTCTTTTCATGCCACTTCAGTCAGGAAGGCATTGCGAATGCCTTAACTTTTTTTCAGTTTCCTATATAACACAATACAAGAAATGCTTTAAGACATTGCTGAGCCCAAGACTACAAGCTTCAGAGTAAAATCCTGGAGTGGTTTCTTAGTCATAACTGATGAATTTCACTGCATCTAGCGCGATTTGGGTGGACTGAAGATCTACACCCTAGGTTCATTTGTTCTTCCTTTAGACAGAATCAGCCAGCAGAATAAAAACTAGAGACAGAGTTGACAAAAACACGGTTCTCATTTCACAAAGATTATATATCAATTAGCAAATAAAAAACACAGTGTTGTGTTGTGAGTAAAAGATATAATACAGCAAGTGCTCCAAGTGCTGGGTGTTTGAAACAGGGTTGTTAGCACTTAAGGAGGTGACAGAGAATGATTGCAAGGGAGCCTCTTCTTAGGTGATATTAGATGAAAGGTGTGTGACATATTGAAATGAGGAAAAAGGCCTCATAGGTAGAGAATACAAAACAGAAGAAGCAAAGACATTCTCATATAGCAAGATATGTAATGTCTAAGCAGGGAACAATATAAGGCTTGATGGTAGGGGTGAAAAAATGGAGCTAAATAGGTTAGTTAGCAGAATCTGAATTCCAGAGAATATAACAGAATATGAAGAAATATTTACCTAAGGATAATCTGCAAGGTATATTCCTATCAGGTAAATGATAGCTTTTGTTTCTTGCATACCTATCTTCATTTTGGTCTGTGGTATGGTTGAACAAATAGTACCTGTTCTTAAGAACTACTAAGAAAGTGGGTATCATTGAAGCAATGTGTATGTGGAAATAATAAAACATAGTACTGCAAGAAGACAAAAAGAATCCCTTTTCTTATTAGTGTTTTATCTGAGAGAGATTGTCAGTCAAGAAACTTGAAGGCAACTTGAAAATGTGATACACATTCCCAAAAAGCCACTACTAGCATAGGGATAAATCCTGGTGCCACTGCCAGTGACCCCTCAGTCTGACCCAGCCATGGCACTGTCAACCACATTCAGAGGGACTAGTCTGGACCTATGCTTGTTACGTTCCTGTCTGTCTGGGGTTGTTGAGCTCCTATTAGCTTGGGTAGACTGTTTCAGTGGGTGTGCCCATGATGGTCTTGACCTTCTTGTTCATATTCTCACTCATCCACTCTTCAACTGGACTTTTAGAGCTCAGTCTAGTGCTTTGATGCAGGTCTCTGCCTCTGTTTCCATCAGTTGCTGGATGAAGATTAATATGTTACTGGTTCTATGGTAATATTTAAGATAGTCATCATTCTGACTATAGGGCAAGGCCAGTTCTGGCATCTTCTCCTCTATTGCTTAGGGTCTTAGTTGGGGTTATTTTTTGTGAATTCCTGGGAATTTCTCTAGAGCCAGGTTTCTTGCTAGCCCCCAAATGTCTCCCACAATCAAGATATCTCTTTCCTTGCTCTCATCTCTGTTCTGCCTTTGTCTTAACTATCCCATTCCCTTATGTTCTCCTCTTCCTCCCCTTCTTTCCTCCTATTACCCTTCCTCCCTCCCTTCCCCTACCCCTATGCTCCCAATTTTGTCAATTGAACTTTTCTATTTCTACTTTCCAGATGGATCTATATATGATTTTTTAGGGTTTACCTTGTTACTTAGCTTCTCTAGGATCATGAAGTATAGGCTCAATATACTTTGTTTATAAATAGAATCCACTTATGAGTGAGTACATACCATATTCATCTTTTTGAATCTTGGTTACCTCACTCAGAATGGTGTTTTCTAGTTCTGTCCATTTGCATGCAAATTTCAAGATGTCATTTTTTCCCACTGAGTAGTACTCTAATGTGTAAATGTGCCATTTTCTTTATCCGTTCTTTGCTCGAGGGGAATCTATGTTGTTTCCAGGTTCTGGCTATTACAAATAATGCTACTATGAACATAAATGAATACATGACTTTGTAGTATGATTGAACATCTTTTGAGTATATGCCCAAAAGTGGTATTGCTGGATCCTGAGGTAGGTTGATTCCCAGTTTTCTGAGAAACTGCCATATTGATTTACAAAGTGGTTGTACAAATTTGCATTCCCACCAGCAACAGATGAGTGCTCCCCTTACTCCACATCCTTTCCAACATAAGCCAGTACTGGTGTTTTATAGCTTACATATTCTGACTGCTATAAATCTCTGAGTTGTTTTGATTTGCATTTTCTTGATGGCTAAGGATGTTGAACATTTCCTTAAGTGTCTTTCAGCCATTTGAGATTATTCTGTTTAAAATTCTCTAGTTCAGTACTCCATTTTTAAATTGAGTTATTTGGAATTTTGATGTCTAATTTCTTTAGGATTTTATGCATATTGGAGATCAGTCCTTTATTTGATGTGGGGTTGGTGAAGATCTTTTCCCATTCAGTAGGCTGTCTTTTGGTCTTATTGGCTGTGTTCCTTGCTTTATAGAAGCTTCTCAGTGTCAGGAGGTCCCATTTATGTATTGTTGCTCTCAGTGTCTATGTTACTGGTGTTATACTTATGAAATGGTCTTCTGTGCCCATACATTAAAGGCCACTTCTCACCTTCTCTTCAATCAGGTTCAGTGTGGTCAGATTTATATTGAGGCCATTAATCCATTTGGACTTGAGTTTGTGTTGGGAATAGATATGGATCTATTTGGATTCTTCTACATGTTGATATCCACTTATGAAAGAACCATTTGTTGAAGGTGCTTTCTTTTTTTTTTCAGTTGTATAATTTTAGCTTCTTTGTCAAAAATAGGGGATTCATAGTTATGTGTATCAATATCTGGGTCTTTGATTTGATTCCATGGGTTAACCTCTCTTTTTATGATAATACCAAGCTCTTTTCATTACTGTAACTCTGTAATAGACCTTGATGTCAGGTATGGTGATACCTCTGAAAGTTCCTTTATTGAACAGAATTATTTTGGCTGTCCTGATTTTTCATGGACCTTCCCCTAAAGCAATGTGCCTTACATCTCTGTGGAGTGTATTGGGGTGGGCTTGGGGTTAGATAGAGAAAAGGGGTGAAGGAGAGGGAGTGGGAACATGGATTGTTATGTATAATGATAAAAAGTAGTTTGTTTTCTTTAAAAAATAAAAATAAATTAAATTAAAAGAAAAGAAAAAATGTAATACAGGTGTGTCTTGTCTTTTGAAATAAACATTTAGCAAGAGAATTAATGAATACTGACATGTTATATGTTTTCTGCATTATAATTGTTGAAAATGGCTACCAAAATTTATTTGTTGAAAACTGAATGAACTTGAAATGGTGAAGATGTAAATTCAATGCCAAGTGGGTTATTTTTTTTTATATTAAGCAAAAATATAGTACTTCTTTTCATCTTACTAACTTATATTTTTGTAAGCTCACTAATTCAGATAATAGTTTATTAGAAAAGTTGTGATTGACACTTGTTGTTATCATTTATGCCAAACAAATAGTGACAATATAACACAGATAGGATCATAAGATAGTACAGTTTTAATAAGGATTCATGACATGCTGGAGGCATAACACTGAAATTGACAAAGAATTGTCTTTCTTTAAGTAAATTAATGCCAGCAAGACTAAAGCTAGCAAAGATGGAAATCAAATTTATAAACTATGAGTAGTTGAAATCACTATTGGAAGGTTTTATGACAGTTTATTAAACATGTAATTTCATGTGTAATTTGTCATACTGTATGAAACATTATCAAATAAAAGCATGAAAGAATTAGAACATTTTAACATGTACTTTGAGAATTTCATGTTATGAATACATGTATACATAAATATTCCCAAATATTTTCTTCAAAATAAGTGACAAAACAGTGTGTTATGTTAAACTAATACTGTGGTAATATAAAGATACAAGTTTTATTTGATAGAATTAAAAAAAAATACATGATATATACAGAAATAGAAATACCTAACAGGAAGTTACTATATAAAGAAATCAAAGAAATTCTTTGTAAATATCCTCTGACATATGATATACAAATTAAATAGTCGTAGGGTTCAACTTACTACAAATATATCCTCAGAGGTTTCCAGAGGAATTTTTTATGCTCATTGTACTGGTCCGTTAATCTACTAATCTTACTGCTGTATGTTACTCCTTTGCAGGGATTTTGTCTTAATGACACTTACTCTTGCCCATTCCTAACTCAGTATTTAGCATACAAAAAGCCTTTTACACACTGTATGATCAATTCCTGAGAAACTCTGCCTCATGTAAGCAGTAAAGGGAACAGACAAAGCAATTTGTTGGAGGAGGGCTGCTTGTTGTTTTAGATGCTTTTTGATTGTTCATTTCAGCTTCCCAGGACCAAAATAATAACACAGAAACTGCATTAATTAAATCACTGGTTGGTCCAGTAGCTCTAGTTTCTTATTGGATAACTCTTATATATTAATTTAATGCATTTCTATTAATCTATGTATCACCACGTGGCTATGGCTTACCAAGTAAAGTTCGAGCTTCTGTCTCCGATTGGGCTACATGGCTTCTCCCTGACTCTACATCCTTTCTCCCAGCATTTAACTTAGTTTTACCAGCCTACCTCTATTCCCTGTGCAGGCCCAAGACAGTTTCTTTTTACTTTTTTTTTAAAAAAAATACTTTTATGGTTTCTTTAACTTTATGTCCATTGGTGTGAATGTGTCAGATCCCCTGCAACTGGATCTTCAGACAGTTTGAGCTTTTATGTCTAAATATGTCCTATTGTGTATTTGCAATTTTTTACTATCAAGGATTGTTTCTTAAAATGCTAGGTACTTATAAACTTAAGCTGCACCATTACTAGGGTATATATGGCTCTTCCTGCTTGCTCTACACAGTCCAACATGGTAGAAGTCTGTTCACCGTCCTGCAAGCCGTGTACATTGTCCCAGTTTTAGGTACACTACTAATTGCGTTTGTCTAAGATAAGACAAGGTGAGATATTAAATAAGGAACAGTTCTGGGCAATATATTTTGAACATCTCTTGAAAAGGCAATGAGAAGTGAAGACCGACACTAAAAAGAAATCCCACAGTAGCTCAGAATTGAGTATAATAAAGAGTTATTTATTTAGGGGTAGACTCACAGATTACAGTCCTCTGCTCTAATGGAGAACAGCAACCAAATCCAGCAGCTGGAAGAGAGAGGGAGCACACACTTTACATAGGCATTTAGTGTATAATGAGGCCACACCCAAATGGGTGGATAACTTAAAGGCTACTGGCTGAGGAATTAATACAGCAGAGAAGAATAATCCAAATCAGTATAATAGCATGGGGAAGAACCCTATGATAAAGTGTAAGCTTACTTAAGATATAATAGATATCACAATTACACTGACCATTCTTGATTAAATATGAAATCTTGTAGAGCATTGGAAAGTCTCTGATTTTGTTTAAATAATAATAAAAAATGGAAATTATAATTATATCAGTCTTTTATCCTCTTTACTCTCTTACCATGTGCCCATTGTTCTCTTCCCAATTCATTTCCTTTTCTCTTTAATTGTTGCTATAAAAATGTATGAATACATAAATACAAACCAAACAGCCTATATAATGTTACATCTATGTATACAATCGCAAAGCTGACTTATGGTTGGATAACCAGTCAGTGTGTTCTATCTTGGAGGAGACCACTTTTCTTGTTCATAGTATTCCATAGTTGTTTGCATTTCTTTGTTTAGAGTTGATTTCCTGTGAATGTCCATTCCATGTTAGCATGTCCTTTAGTGTCATCTTTGTTCAGATCTTGATTAAGCAGCTATGTTGATAAAACTTTATGGGTTCAGCATCTCACACATTTCTAGTAAACACAATCTCACAGCAAATTTTCTGACCTTCAGGCTCTTACATTCTTTCTGCTCTATCTTCTACAATTATGCCCAAGTTTTAAATGCAGGAACTGTGTTATAGATATATCAGCTGGGACTCGATACCACTCAGACTCAGATTTTTTCCATAAACTCACCTGATATGGTTGAGTGGAAAGCTATGTAGGTGAGGCCCAGCTCTGTATTATTTATACTACATATCATAGAGAATTCTTATCTCCTCCACAGATGTTGGGTAGCAATAATTCTACAGTAACATTTGGAAAGCAAACGGAGATGCTGATCTCCTTAATGGTACAGCTAATCCTTGACTTGGGAAAAGTCAAAGTTGATGTTCACACCATTTCTAGAAGAGTCAAAGGGACCTATGAGCTTTTCATCTAGCACAATTAAAGAACACTGGTGTAAGAGTGAGGATATATAATATATAGGCTTGATTCTGCATTCGGAATTCTGTGTGTCTCGGATTTCATACTTGCCAAATAGATTATGGTATGCTACATTATCCTTTTCAAATATATCATAAATGATTCTATGATTCCAATAAATAGGGTGACTCTTGCACGCATAAGAAAGCAACGAAACAGTTATTTTGCTGTGGATTGGACTGACCCGTTTACTCTCTCCTAGAGGCAATTCCATGTCACGAAATTGTCATTTGAAACTTTCAGAGAAAGAATAATAAGCAGTTATTTCCATTGTATCTGTAACAAAACCAGACTCTTTTCTGCATTCAAATAGTGTATCCACTCTTGATAGCTATTAACCTTCTATAAAGTAAACATGAGAGACCTAGCTCTATAAGGAGTATGAATATTAAATAAGTTCATAATATAATAAGACAACTAAAATGCCCAGGAAACATTGGATTGTGCACTTAATACTGCATTCCTGCATCACCTTAATCCTCCTTAGACCAGTTCAATGTGAAAAATATTTAATTTCAATTCTTATAATGTGGAAGGAAAATATTAAAGAGCATATGTGGTGGGAGCAAGTAAGAGTTTTTTTTTTTTTAATTACTTCTTCTTCCAACTGAGAATGTACTAGAGACTTGCCAAACATGGAACTGTTAAAATGAACAGATAAGAAAGAAAAGTGAATGACTCTTAGACGTTGGCAGAAAAAACAAACACAGAATAAGGAAACCCACAAAGCTTGGTTATAATCATCTTTCTGTATGCCATTACTTGCAAGAGCAAAGCCACACTGCATGGTCTCTTTCTCCTACCTTTATTCAAAGTTTCTCTGAAGACATACTTTACTTACCTCAAAGTTTCCCATTACAAATCAAGGCAAATCAAACTCTTTTTTGTCAATGAGGTATCTTCAGGCAACCTTTTTTATCCCACCATCACCAGGTTCCCTACTATACCACATACACATCTCTGAAGTTTTTGTGGTGTGTCTAGCCAAACCTTATCTCATGTGCTCTATACATTATTTGTATTTGGGTGTTAAAATACCTGGTAGAAACATTTACTGGTCTGTTACAGTTATTTTTGTGTTGCTTTGATAAACACTATGATCAAAATCAACTTGAAGAGAAAGGGTTTATTTTAGCTTAAATTTCCAGATAACAATCCACAACCGTGAGAAGACAGGGTAGGAAGTTGAAGAGAAAGCTTAGAGACTAGAAGTAAATCAGAAACTTTGAAAGAATGCTGTTTACTGGCTTATTCTCTGCCTCATGCTCAGATCATTCTTATACAGTGCAAGATTGCCCACCTGAGGATGATGCTGTGCACAGTAGCCTTGAGCATCCTATATCAATTATCAATAAAAACAGTTAATCATAGATTTGTTCACATGACAATCAGATCTTAGCAATCTCCCATTTGATATCTATCACTCAGGTAATTTTAGGCTGTGTTAAGTTGACCGCTGAAAGAACCTGGAACTGCCCATCCCTTGTCAACTTGACACACAAACTTTATCATTGTCAAGCCATAGCACTTCCTTTTTTAATTGTCCTAATATCTCATGTTACTATTACACTATAAAATATGGTACTTCAACAGTCTCAGACTCTTTAAAGTTTCTAACCCTTCAGAAGTTCAATGTCTCTTTTAAAACACACAGTCTCTTAACTGTGGGATCTTTTAAGGTCAGAAACAAGTTACACATAAGAGGAAGAATTCCGTTTGGCTCCTTGTTAAGAAAGTTCACTGTTTCTTTGCCCCATATGCTTGGGCAAAATATCATGGTAGCTGGAGCCTGACGTGTAAGGGGGATGTTGGCTATTCATGGCCAATAAGGAAGCAGAGTGAGACTGACTAGAAGAGACCACAGAAAGGAAAAAAAAAATATCTTCTCCACTGGCCTACTTCCTCCAGCTAGGAACCTTCTAAATACTCCAGAATACAACATCATCAGCTATGGACAAAACATTCAAAATACTACTAGATGAGAGGCATTTTATAGCCAGTCTCTAAAAGATGCTTATGTTGGTGACTCCATCTTTTAAGCTTTTTCTCAGATTTTAGGATATTAAGTGTTTGCTTGTCTTCAGTCTTTAGCTCCATATCCCCCCATCTCTAAGGTGTTTACCTAACATTGGATATTTTCTCCAATCTGTGTTCCACATCAGCACCAGCTGTAGGTGACTCACATTTTTTATACTTCATAGAGATTTGTAGACAAATTCATTCACCTCAAAAATTACTATAATTTCCTTTTTTCTAAAAGACAATGGAATAACTGAATGTGGGAATTTTTTAACTTGGTCTCTGTTGTTTTTGAGACTGTTAGGACAGAACATGACACAATATGCGTTGGACATACATTTGCTCTATGATTACTTGAATGAATAGGTTTTCATATTAGTGACCTTCTGTCCTATCAGTCCAGCAGTCTATATAATTGTGTCAAAACACCAAAAACGCAGACAGGATGAGGCCCAAGTGAGCTTCTTCACCTGACCGAAAAGATCTACCCACATGGGCATCTTTGAAACATAGATATTGATGGTGCATCAATTAAACTGGAATCTCCTAATGGTTTCTAATAACCTCATCCCACAAAAGAACTTTAATCTGCCTTTTAAATTGCACCAGATGATGTTTAGGATAAAAAAAAGTTTAAAAGGTTTTAATTTGTATTGTGTGAAAACCCCCAACAAAAACCAGTCTAGGGAACATGGAGTTTTTAACTAAATGAGAGGGGAAAGGAGCATGTGAAATCCATCCTCTATATTTGGTACCGTATTCACTAAACCTTTGAGTCTTGGACCATGTCTGTTGTCTGTGGTCCATGTAGTCTTCATTCTGCCTTTACCTCTCTCTTGTTAGGCTTTTCTTCACAAAGTATTGCTGCAACAGTCCAAGTGTCTAAGTTAAGAACAGTGACAGGCAAATGGCAAGAGTATAGCAAAAGGTGCAGAAAAGGAAAGATGTAGTGCTGTTACCTCAATGTCAGAATTCCCCTAAAAATTCCTTGGATGATTAATCTTAATTATCAACTGATGGGATCTAGAGTCTCCTGGGAGAGAGGTATCTCAGAATACCTCTATGGAATTCTTTTTATTGGTTGATATGGAAAGACACTCCTACTGTGGGTGGCATCATTTCCTTTGCTGGGATTGCAGGTCCATGTTAAAAGGAATAAATGATTTAAGCATAAGAATTCTTTGCGTTCTGATTCCTGATTGTGGGCACAATGTGATGAGCTGATTCAAGTTTCTGATGCCTTGTTTTCCCTGCCATGATGGACTTTAGTTTTGAATCGTGAGCTGAAATAAAGTCTTTCTTTCCTATGCTGCACTTATCAGGTTATTTTATTACAGCCACAAGAAAATTCTCAGTCACAGGACTCCTGATTTCTATGAATATATATCTACACATTGTTTTACATTGACTTTTGGAGGAGAATTAGTTTCATTTACATATTAATCAATCTAGTTGTGATGGGCCACCATAATTACCTCACATTTAGAATATAAATTTTGCTGATTAGAATTCTAAAGTGACGATTTATTTGAACTGCATAACAATTCCAAACGATCCCCTTAGGAGAATATTCTCATTCTCCTTAGCAGTTATAGTTGCTCCAAAGAGCTCACCAAAGTAAGATGGAAGGAAAAAATCAAAAACTGCATAAAGAGGCGGAAAAAGACATATTGACATAATGGTAGTTAATGTGCTATATATCATGACCGAAGAATAATGTTTTTTTATATCTCTTGCTAAAAATGAAGTGAGCTAATTTAATTTATATTTCCATGAGCAAAATTGCAAAGCAGAAAGCTGCAAACAGATATTGTCAGGCATGGGACCTTGTCTCTTTCATGACATGAACCTGTGCCCTTCCCTGACTTTTCCCCAATGGCTCTTTGGCCATGTTACTTAAAATTATAGCAATATGATTAATTGGTCTCGGCCATGCTCTGAACAAACACACTGCATAGAGGCTTTGATCTGATCACACAGGGAGACCTCCTTATGGTCTGGCCTTACTGTGTTGGAATCAGAGCAAAGTCTTACATGATTATATGTGTCATCATTAATTGAGCACAAATGTCAGTATTCATTAAAAACCAGGGAAAATGTGCCATTGTAACCACGCTTAACTTTCTCATTAGATATTCTCATTAACTACGTAAAATGAGTGTTATCCCGAATACTTATTGTGTAGCTTCATGGAAAGGAACATACTGTATTTTTTTTTTTTTTTTGTGCGTGGTCATATACTTTAAAAGATGCACATTTGGGTATAGGATTGAAAAGACTACCAGAAAGCCACCTGGCACTATTAAGTAGCCATTTGGGTATAATTAGTTTGGGAGTATGCCTTTTACAGGAAACACCTGCAATAAACATAATTTGAATCAAGTTGGTAATTTGTCCATTTTCCCCTCACTGGTGATTATGGGCTGGTTTCCCTGGCATTTCATACTCTCATGCACACAAGCCTTCCGTCCCTCTCTTTACCCTCAATGCTTTTGTGACAGGTATCAAAGCTTGTCTCTTCCAAAGATGCCCATATCTGCCACGTACCCTCATCTCTAATCACAATGGCAGAGCAGAGCTGTTTTGAAGCACTGCCCTGCAAACCTGCAATTTGGAAAATTTGAGGGACGCACTGTTTTTGATGACAGCAATGAGTGATAGCAACATCTAAGTACAGAGAATGCCAAAGCTACCGGGGAAAATCTGTCTTTGTCCTGAACAACTTAGGGAGGGATTGTGGTGAGCTGTGTGCAAACTTTTTTTTTTTTTTTTAACACTGCATATAGTTCTCAAACCAGCTTGAAGCCACAGTGAAAGGAAGGAGTTCTGGGGTCAGTGGAGTTGGTGAAGTGAAGTTTAAAGATCTGTTGCTTTGGAAGGAAAATGATTTGTTTACGAAAGAGAAGATATCTACATAATCACCAAATGCCTAGGGATGGAAAATGGGAGAAGAAAAGTTATCCTGTAACCTACTCTGCTTGGTGAATAGAGACAACTTATGTGATGGGACACATTATTCCCCGGATGCTCAGGGTGAGAGTTAAGGGTGAATAAAATGAACCATACATCATGCAAGAATGGGAAACTTTCCTATATTTTGAGTTTCTTAGCTTGCAGAATTGTGTTTGGCAGCATCTGTCTAATTTTGTCTCAAAAAGGGTAGAATTTAAATATAAGGAAAAAACACTGATGAAGTATTGATGTCTGATTTGTCAAAATTAGCTTAAGAAACTTGAATATCAAATACTCTTGCTAGAGAAGTAATGATACGGAATGACAAAGACAGAAGAGAGGGCAGAGGAAGAACATAGTGAAAGAAGAAATGAAGCAAAGCAAGAGAAGAAGAAAAGCAAGGAAGAGAGGAGAGGGAGTCAAGATGAAATAAAAACCAAACTCTCCAGTTTACCTAAAATAAAGATGATTCCTCAGACCCACACATTTGTTTGAAGATATCTCACTGATTACCACAGAAACTGTACCATGTAAGGCAAGCCCAGGACCACAGGGTGAAACGGTGGTTGTAGTCTTGACTTAGCTTATATCTCTACTTGTGATCTTGTTGAGGGGAGACCTGGTTAAAGGCATCGTGGTATATGGATGATGTTCTTCCTGTCAGTGAGCCTTAGACAGTGAAACTGACATGAGAGCTCACATTGGGTTATGTGAAAGACTGACTTTTAAATGAGGAGTATGACAAGATGATCTAGGAAAGAGCTCCATATGTAGGCACTGAAATAGAAGCTGCGTGATGGAGTCTAGAAATAGGCATATGCCAAGGCCTGTGAATCAGAGTCCATTGCATCAGGTGCAAAAGAGAAACAGGATACATGGAGTACGCACAGATAACAACGTGATTTTCCATATGATATTACTGTAACATTCCTTCTTAGACCCTTTTCTTTTGTAAAAAGAAAAGTTTTTTCTCAAGCACAATATTGTTATTGAAATGAAAAAAATATATACCTCTACTGTAGTTAACATATTTATAATATAACAATCATTTGATTAACATTAAAGGGATTTTTTTAAAAAAATGTGTCATTGAACCAAGATAATTAAATATCTGGCTTGGGGTATTATATTAGCCATACAGTGACGTGTTAGCTATTTGTTTAATTTTGCATGCAATTTTTGCAAGGACTGTCATTCATTGAGAATGACGTAGATGCTGGAATTTGTTTAGGCTCAGAGAGAAAGGTTAGTAGTGAGGATTCCGCAGACAAGTGAACTCTGATGCTCACAAATACTAGAAATGTTCCCATGAGTTGTTCTTTAAAGAAAGACAAGAATAGAATTACGTAGAAAAACAGGTCAAAATAAAAAAGAGAAAATTAATTATGTAGCTCCTGGGAGTTAAAAGAGATAACACTTGGTATAACCTAAATATTGTTGGTTCTTTCACAGAAGGAGCTTAGTCCACGCTTAGGTTAGATATCATCCAAATTTCTATTATAATCCAATTGTTGTAACCCTTTTATAATGTTCTTTCTATCCAAGTTCTATAAGAAAGTAAACAGAAAACAGATATAAGAATGATTTGCATAAACAGTAAGCACAACTGATACGTGATCATGGCAGAATGAGAGGATCTGCCTAATTTTGAACTCTTTGCTTCTCCCAATGTACTGGAAGATTCCATGCTGTGTTCAAAGACATGCCTTGTATGGAAAAAAACTGATGATAATTCCCCAGGGGATTAGTGGCAGAATAGAGAAAGAATCTCTTCTGTCACTAATACATTTCCTTTTTCTTTGGTCTGTAAATTAGGTTTGTTACTGTTACTTTTAATGTGTACAATTGTTCTAACAGCAGGTATGTCTGTGCCCCACTTGCAGGCCTGGTGCCTATGGAGGTGGGAAAGGGGGTGATGGATCTCCCAGAACTGAACTTACTGTTCTTTCTGAGCTGTCAGAAAACGGCACTCCAGGATGCCCTTCGAAGAGAACAGTGAAATAGGTGATGAGTTCTAACCTAGTAATTTACAAGAAAAAGAAGGAATTCTGTAAGGGAGAAGGAGCTTGTGAAAAACCAAGGAGAGACACACATTTTTCTGGAAACACTAGTAATTCTGGAAGAACAGTGCTGTGGGATACCTCTTCTGTAAGTTGTGAGTATATGTTGCTCTCATTGATTGATAATAAAAGCTGCTTTGGCCTATAGCAAGGCAGAATATAGCTAGGTGGGAAAGCCAAACTGAATACAGAAAGAAGGGCATAGTCATGAGAGATGTGAAGCAGTCACATAAAAAGCAAGCAGACCAGCAGACTGGCAAAAGTCTTGGCCATATGGTAATACATAGATTAATAGAAATGGGTACGTTAAATGTAAGAGCTAGTTATTAATAAGCCTGAACTATATAGGCTAAACATTGTGTAATTGATATTAAGCCTCTGAGTGATTATTTAAAAGTGGCTGCAGGATAGGTCTGGA
Source organism: Alexandromys fortis (assembly GCF_014885135.2). Taxonomy (NCBI): domain Eukaryota; kingdom Metazoa; phylum Chordata; class Mammalia; order Rodentia; family Cricetidae; genus Alexandromys; species Alexandromys fortis. The sequence goes on along the minus strand of NW_026067927.1, from coordinate 8,030,730 downwards.
CAGAGAACCCTCCATTTACAGAAAAGTGTGGTGTTCAGGCTGATATGTATGGTAAGACATAAAGTTTAAACATAGCTTGGCATCAATATTTGAAGATCCTTAAACCTCAGGATATGATACATACATTTTATTATGAAAGCAAGTAGACAGCAACCACAGATTTTCAAACATGACCCAGTCATGATTCAAGTGGTTTGTAAATGTACATCTGTCATTATGTGGAGGGGGAACCAAAATCAAAGGATGAGGAAGAATAAAAAAATAGTCAAATACTCAAGTTCTCTTCTTGAGAACAAAGTACTTTACTTATCGGGTAAAATATTGATTTACCTCCCTAAGCCCTGTCTTGTAGCTCTCAACACTACTTGTGTTAGTTAAATTGTGAACACTGGTTTGAAAATAAAAGGCTTTTAGCTAGCTTGTTATCTCTGTTAATGAGATAAAAATCTAATTCATAAGAATAAATAATCATTAGAATACTTGAAAATACAAGAGCATTGATGAACACAGTAGATAAATCTATAAGCAGAACACAGAAACTAAAATGGTTAATATCTCCAGAAAGGTTCATGAATAGACTGACTCACATTTTAGGTGTTTAGGGCTGATCTGTAGGGAGCTGTGGCACAAAGACATTTTAACAAAAGGAAACACTATGTATACATCAATCTTCTAGGAAATTTGTGGTCAAAGATATGTAAGAACACCAAAATCAGATCATATTCATGAATTTGAAGTTCTACTAACAAAAGCAGCAACTAAGTCTTTAAGACAGAAAGACTGTGTAAGGTGCTGTGAGAAATTGTGTACAATAGGAGCATATTTTTATGCTTGACAAACGGTAAGGATTATTGTATTAATCACCTTTCTTAGGCTGCTTGTTTCTGTGTATCCACGGCCTTCTGACCCTTCAGCACTTGTAAAAGGGCTGGTTACCTTAGATAACTTAAATAACCTAATCCAGCAGATGCTCTGCTCCATTTAGCGGGAGAAACAAAAGTCTTTATCTGCCCCCCAAACACCATCATACTGGATATCAACATATTTCTTATACTGTTCATGTATGACATGGAAAGTGACTTGTCTATTGTTAATCCTTTCCCTTTCTATCCACTTTAAGGTCTTGGTAACTATGGGTTGAACTTCCTAGAAAGTTTCAACCATGATAATTCTCTCCAAGAACCAATGGCTTGAAAGAAGAGAGACAAGAGGAGGAAGGAAGGACACATGACTAGAAAAGAGAAAGGGGAAAATGAAAAGAAAGAAGTGATGACTTCACAATAACAATATGCCTGTAATTATTCAATTTCTGTTTGCCATTCTTAAAAATGAAGACAAATCTTGACTTCATCACTCCAAATCTTTAATTCCACTTTGATCCCCTATTTGCTTTAAATCCACAGGTGTTCCTTACTAAAAGAACAACTCCTGATCTATGACTATTGAACCTGCCCTGTTTCATCTTAAGTATTATTTTCTTGCTTAGATAAACCTTACATTTTAATATAAGATAAAATGTCACTTGCTTCTGTCTGTTGTACATTTTATGTGCCTGTGGAAACTCAAGGCCAATTAGGAAATCATTCTCAATTTCTTATCAATATTATTTTGAAGGCAGGTCACTCAGTCAAATCAGAGCTCAGTGATATGGATAGTTTTCCTTAAAAATTTGCTTTGAGTCTCCTGTGTCTCTGCCTCTTGATTTCTGGAATAACAGGCAGCTTGTAAAAAGCAACTGACATTTAATGTCCATTTTGCTTTGGTCCTCTTTCTTGGAAGGCAAGTACTTTGGCCATTCCCTAGGCCATTTGAAGTATTTCTTTATGAAAGCTCTCAACAATTTTCTGATATTGTTAAAAATTTTGCTTTATAAGTTCTCCTGACCATGTGTGCCTCCTTGAGGCGTTGAATGCTGCAATGCCTTTGTCGGCTTCCTGACTGGACTGTAACTGTTACGCGGGCATCTGTTTTATTCTGGTACTATTTGCTCCATGTTTGCACTTTAGATTTAACATTGTGTCTGACCTTAATAAAATATTAATTAAATAACCTTTAAAACATTCAGAAAAATGAATACATAAATTACTAGGTTTAAAATCGTAATTGTCTTTTGGCTTTATGATCTGCCAGCTCTGTGACTTGATCTAAATAAGTCATTTTCTCTAATTCTCCTTAACTTTATGTAGAGAAGACACATGGTACATGTGTTTAGTGAAAAAAAAAAATCAGAGAATCAAGGAGAAGCCTAGAGAGCATCTGTGCTTTGGGTTTGGGGGGTGAGGGTTGAGGGCTATCACAGCCCCAGCAACAGACTTATGTGTCCCGGACACATATCATAGGTTATCTTTTAGGGATCAGTGTAAGGAGGCAAGAGGAAGTAATAAATTAGGTGAGAAACTACAATGCTTGCTCCACAAGGTCTCAGACACCCCCTAACTCTCCTTCAGTATGTCCAAAATGGTCCCTCTTGGTACTGCACCTCACTCAGTTACTTCAATCTGGCAGCAAGGAGCCAGGGAGCTAGTAGCAGCCGACTATGTTTGCAGCAATACAGCTGAAGCCAATCAGATTTACTGTTGGGTAGAAAGTGAGGTCTGTCCATCTCATCTCCATATCCACTGGGTCGTGTGTCCATGCGGCTGTTTCATCAGTCCATCATTCATTCTTATGAAATGTCCAGATGTCCTATATTTCACAAGTGTTCAAAATGAGCAATCAAAAGTACTGGCATTAAATCTTTTGTGATCAATGACATGAGTGCCCAGGGGACACGGAAGGAAATGATGGATACCGAAAAGAGGGAATTGAAGAGAAAAGTGTCAATTAATCTTAAACCGAAGATTGTGCAGCCTAGCGGCAAGTGAATGGGTCTGTTCATCAGGGAACCTGATGTGAATCCCCCAGTCCAAGCAGTTACAAGCATTAAATGTCTGCTCCTGAAATTTGTAGAGGACACAGAGGAAGATGCTTAGAAGGAACAGATTATCAGGAAGCTTCACACATTTACAATAATTTTAATATAAATTTATGCAATAAACGTCAAATTAGTTAGAATGTTTTAATAAACAGTTATAATACCATATATAAGGTACAAACAATTTACAATTAATTCTGTTCACATTACAAAGCAAGACTATTGGCAAGTGCTTAATGTTCCTGTTTGCAGTGTGCATGCTGAGACACTGAACCTTTGACCCCTCAGTGGTCATTCTCACTATATTTACCAATGGAATCAAATTCATGGTCATATCTGTATGTATTAGGATTGCTACAAGTTTTTGTTACTACTATGCAGATCAAAAATGTGATCACTCTGTTCCTCCTCTGTCATCTCCCAGGTGGTGAAAGATAACCACAAGTCTCTTCATTCCTTCAAAATAATCAAAATATCCCTATCCATTTCTGAATTTTATAAGCAAAAATGAAAATATAGTCTCTGACATATTAAGAAAATAGTTTATTAGCTGACAACTCAAATTTTCTACAATATATCAAGATTAACCTTTCTCTTATTTTTAAAATAAAAATACTTTTGAGTTAAATGGGTTACATCTTAGAGTTTTCTTCATCTGTCTTACAAAGCTTCCCCTATAGATTTTTCTCTTCAAATTGTTACAGAATGATATTTTTTTTTAAGTTGGATATGTTACTATCAACAGAATGGGTAACATTTCCCCATTCCCTCTGCTATGTTTTGGTGTGAATTGTCTTCTTCCTCCTTCAGGATCTATGGACTAAAAGTTCACTCTCCAGTGGGCGGTGGTACTTGTCTCGATTATAACCACCCGAGAGGTGAGATCTAAGTGGAAGTATGACGTCATAGAGGGTTATGTTATCTCTGGACCCTTCCTGTCACATCCTTTTTCTTTCCTGAATGTCATGAGATGAAGATATTCCTGTGTCAGCTGTTCCTGCTGCCAGGAAATTCTGCCCAAGCACATGGGCAAAAATAAACTGTGAACTGACCTCTGTGAGTATGTGACTAAGAATACATCTTTCTCCCATAGGAGGATTTTGTCACAGTGATGGGGAGAGCATGAGGCTACAGACTCCCATATACAGAAACAGCACACGCTTGTGAAGGACAGCTATCAAAGATATTAACAAAGAAGACGATGTGTATACTTTTTTTTCATTCTTCTACATTCTATGACCCATATCTTGAACTTGTTGACTGGAGAGCTGTCAACTGTTCTGAATTATGAGTACAAATAATTCACTTGAAGTGTTCAATAACAAAGTCATGACTCTCATGAGTTGTTATAATCACAAAGCTTTTATACATTGTCTTTCATTCGTAGTGAATATTTAAGAAAATATAAATTTATCTGACCTTGAAAATACTTCTCAAATCTCCATAGGACCTATATTTCTTATATAAAGTCATGTTATTGGTGTATTCAGCTATTATCATATATCTATCCTTAATATTCCTCAAAATGTGTCATTTTCTTCACGTGAAAGAAAAAAGTCCATCTTATAATGAGTTGAAAATCTAGATTTTATCATCTCACTGTTATTTGACTTTGAGAAAATTGCTACTTCTTGAGTATTAGCCTTCTGGTGTATAAAATGAAGATTAAAAAAGCTACAGTGGTGATGTGAGGATTAAATCAATTTTGTAACACTGTACATAAACTAAATTAATAGGTGACTTGAAAAGGATGCTATTGATGTGACTGATGAGATCATCAGAAAAACATACAACCTATCAGACTTCTTGATCATCCCAAATATGGACAAAATATGTAAGAAACAAGACTAAAAATTTGTTTGAAGAATTCTAAAAAAAAAAAAAAAAAAAAAAAAAAAAAGCAGGATCCGGGAAACTCCACATATTTCAGGAATAAGTGGTGGAAGCCTTTATTGAGTTTTAATGCAAAACTATATTCTTCCTAATTGTACAAGAGGGGATGAAAATTCCTCTTTCAGACTATGATGTTCCCATACAATTCCCCAGAAAGCATGTGTGTTATGAATCCATCCAGTACATATGTTACTGATGGCCTCAAATGTCCTTAACAAACATGCAAGCCCCCACTTACTGTACCTTGAGGAATTTAACATATGGTCATCAACATCTCTCTGAATTGTCCAGAGCACAATTCTCCATAAAAGTCTGTTAAATTGCAACCAATTAAACATTGTGCTGTTGCATCTCATGGAACTAGAATTTTATTTTACTTCATATTTGTTTCTGTTGCTCATCTCCATATGACACATCTTCTTTTGAATCCATGTCACCTTCCAAAAAAGTCTTGTCAGTCATTTTTACTGGCATAATACATTTTGAAAACAAGACGGACAGACTTTAAGAGGCTTCTGATAAACACCTGGGAGATAAAACTCATTGTGAAAATCATTTCACAATTCTGTCAGCAACTGAATACGATAGTAGATATTCATTCAGAAAATGTTCTTAGGATATACAGATCTGATGATGTCAGTGACAAATTAACCATCTCTACAGTTACAAACATTTTAAATGGCATTGAAATTGAAGAGGACTATCAATTTTATATGACAGTGTGCCAGGTGCTGAGCTAGGTGTTTTTTTCTTCAAGTGCAATACTGTCCCTTCTACAATTTAAAGTAGTTATGAGATACCGTCTTATGCCACTATTGCAAGGATGTTTCTTCAAGACCCAGAGTTAATTATTGAGCAGGACCTCACAACTAGTAAGCAATGCCAGTGGAGTTCAAGGACATGGCTGTTTGAATTCAGGGAGTTTATCTTGTAAAGAGCATGTTGCGGTATTCAACTGGCAGATAACAAGGCAGAGGATACTGAAGCTTTGAACTAACCATGTGAAATATTGTCATTAACATAAGGGAAAAGTTGTTGGGTCTAATGGACCAGCCATGTTGTAAATAATGGTTCATTAAACATTTTCTCTGTCTTTTTCACAGTCGATTCCCCAAACAATCACCTAGTGATGTTATTATTATCATCGCTTTCCAGAGGAAGAAACTGAGAGGATAACCTGCTAATATCAGGCACATCTGTTTCCAAACCTGCCAACTTTGCAAGGGTCTCCAGACTAGGTGTTGACCACGATAAGAAATGGCCTCTTTGGATAATTTGTGACAGGTACTTGGGGTCTCTTATTTTCTTTTATCTTTTCCATCATGTGGAAAAAAATATCTTAGACCTTGGTCCCTATAAAAGGAATGAGACATGTAAACACTATAATCCAGCCAAACTGATTAGGTCACTAACAAGATTGCAGAAAGCTGAAAAAAAGGAAAGGCTTGTATTATAAGACACAGATGTGTGTTTTCACATGTGTGTGTGTTTGTTCAACATTGAGCTTGAATTTCCACAGAGTTAAAAGAATTGTCATGTTTTGGGAGAAAGTATACAACACCCAATATTGCCCTGTTCAAGAGGAAATGCCTTCCTTGGAATAAAAATGGATTTAGCCTTGGGAACAAATCACATTCTGAATCAGTTGTCAAAAGAAGTCAAGAGTAATCTCTCACTGTTCCATTTACTAAAGGAGACTGCGTAGGCTACAGAATTCAAGCTCCAACAATCAATTCCTTTAAAATAATGTAATCACTTTTTCTTGCAAAATATTTTTAATCCCATCATGATCCAAGTAAAATTAAAAATTTCTATATTATTAAATTACCTAATTAACTGCCTTCTTTTTGTTCCTTGAAAGAAATAAAAAGGGCATGCTTACACACATACTACACTGTATAATCAATAATAGAAAATAATAAGCATTATCTCCTGTAGTCATCAAAAAAGACTTGATGAAGCACAGCAGTATTTTAAAAGTCCCCCATAAGTTTTGTTGTGTTTAAAAGGCTACACACACACACACACACACACACACACACACAATTGTATTATTAATTCTTTTCCTTCTATACAGAGTTTCAATGATTTAGACAGCTCTTAGGTGCCTTTTCTGGTCTGGTCCCTTCTCTTCATGCCTGCAAATGTTGACACATAGTGGATATCTTTTCATTTCTTCTTTGTTTTGTAGCTTTGTATAAAACTTGTCAACAACAATAATGTGGTCTTGCATGTAACAACTTTGGGCCATCAGAGTTTCTGTTGTAGTACCTGTGGCAAATGTGGTCTGTGTGAGTACTCAGAGAAGGCCACTGAGTATCTTTCTTTAATAGTCCAAACACAGCATTTAGAAGCTATGTAATTTTCTGAAATTGGACTATAGATTGATTTCTTCTTATGCATATTTTTTTCGTGTTCCTAAAGTTGTTGTGGTTGTTTGAAAGGTGTCTAGTTCAAAGCTCATTATGATGGTGTTGAGATTCACTATCATAGGAATGATTAGTCCAAAAGGGTTCCTTTTCATGATTATGATGGGAATACTGCTCTTTTGAAGGACTGAAACTTTCTTCCACACCTTTGGAAAAGAATGCCTTCACCACAGCCAATACCTCCAACTTGAACTTCCTTGAAGACAAATCTGGGAGGAAACGAATCACTCTTCATTACAAATTAGTCTTTGTAATCTTTTATAAATAGGATAGATGGACCATGATTCCTGCGTATTCAGGGAGGTTATTAAGTTAGGTATATAATAGCTATGTAGGAGGTATAAGGTAGGTATATCAGAATAGATCTATTCTGATACTTCAATGTGAGGTCAGGTATGAGATTTTAGAGTGTAATGACATTCCCTTTATTCATCCACTCAATTCAATCTCCTAAAGTTAGGTTGAGGAAGCTACGGTGAGCAGACTGTCTCAAGTTTTTGACCACTCTAGGTTCCACACCATTCTGAGCTAAGTGTAAGACTCTGAACTTGAGATTTTTCCTTCTTTTCTTTGAGACATTTTTCTTTTTGCTTTTTTATTGCTTCTTCAATGGGAAATTTGTAGATAAAATCAGCATGCACCAGTGCCAAAAAGTTGGTCATACATGCAAGAGTATACTATAAAATCCTAACCTGACATATACATACAAATTTTATATTTAAGTACACAGTGAGATACAGCTGATATTTGAGTTTCTTTAAACTACTGAATACATTTTATTTTATGCTCAGAAGGGTTTATTGTATACTGTCCTAGTCTGTTTTTATTGTCAACATGAAACATCTCAAATAACCCTTTAGTATATTCATCTTCACTTGCAAGCATTTACTGCTGTGAGTGACTGGTCTGGTTTGAGGACTCTGGCTTACACAGCGCCATCTCTAAAGGATTCTTGCTGGGTTACTCTAGGAGATCTTTTTGTTGTCCTGTGTTGCAGAGATCCTGCTGCTTTTGTTCTGTAGGTTCGTCCCTTTCTCATGTTCCAATAGTTCATAGATAAGGATGATGTTGGGGAGGGCCAACTTATAGCCCTGATTTTGGGTCTGGGTAACTGGACTGTTCAGTCTGCCAGCTGTCATCCTTTGTCAACACCTGGATGAGCTCTCCAGCAGTCCTTGGCCAGTCCAACAATGCAGCCTGCAGCATGGAACTGGGCCAGTTCTCCTGCTGTCAGGCCCTCTGGTCATCTCACCCATGCTCACCCCACCTCAGCCAACTCGACTGTCTTGCCCAGGTGATGTGTAGGGCCTTCTCTCCTGATTGTCACAGCGGGTATACAACAGATATGCAAAGTCAGTTTTCTTCCTCTCATACCCTCAGGACTGGCTCACCTGTGCCTCCTCCTGTAGGGTCAGCTCTAATGTGCTTCCTAGATGAAGTATATGTCCTACGTCCATATTGATGGGTGGAGCCATCTTTTCCAAGTGCAGGGGGGGCAGCTGTCCTGTTGCAGTATCCAGTGAGGGGTAGGGCCACCTATCCCAGGGCAAGTGGAGGGCAGGTTCAGTGCAGCATGACACGGACCCCAGCTGCGGCAATACTACCAACCCAACATGGCCCTCAGCAGCAGCTTAAGGCTGTATGTCACCATGGCCTTGGTGGCAGCATTGGCCACCCAAATCATTATGGCCTAGATGGCAGCCCTCAGATGCCAACAAGGTCTCAAGTGGCTGATCAGACCCTGGGCATCTGCAGGGACCTTGTTAGTAACAGGAGCCAGCCTCCTATCTCTGCAGTTATGCATAACCAGAAGGCAGCACAGGCCACCTGAACCACATATCCCCATGGATAGCACGGCCCTAGAATACCAACATGTCCCCAGGGGGCAGCCCAGGTCCATGGTATTGATATGACCTTAGACGGTATTACAAGCTATGACCATCAACACTAATTATGATTATGATAGGAACAAAAACCCAGATAGTTCTCTCAGCAGAGGCTCTGGTCAGGATAATATAATGACACCAGGTATCAGTGTTGAACCATCTTGGAGGCACAACCCTTAGACACTACCATGGTCACAGGTTGTTACCTAGATCCTGGGCATTCGCTTGGCCTTAGGTGGTAACATGGGCCACCACATTCCAACATAGATCCCTGATGTGGTGGAACCACAGACCCAGGCATGATTCTCAGCAGCAGTCTTAGCCTGGATATCACCATGGTCCAAGGTCGCAGCAGAGGCCACTCAGATCTGCATGAGCCCCTGTGGCGGCATGTCTCTCAGACACAATCATGGTTCCAGATGGTGGCACAGAGTGCATGTCTCTGAATGGCCGTCAGTGGCAACAGAGCCACAGACATCAACACAGGCCACCTCTCCTGCTTCAGGGGTTCAAACCAAATCTTGGCACTTGTCAATCACAAAGGCACAGATGTCACCTTGGAGTCTATGTGTAAGTAGGCCATTCATGTCTGTCTGTCCCTCACTATCCTTGCCTTCTCAAATCCACCTCTCTCTCCTAGTCCATGAGCAACTCTGCCTCTCTCTCTCTTCCGCCTGTCTACTCAGGACTCACTCACCATTATGGTTCTCACCTGCCTGACATGTGGGCCCAGGGCAGGAGAGATCAAAGAGTACTTAGTTGAGTACTGGTTCTCCCCTTTCCCCTCCAAAAGGCATGGCATGAGGCTGCTCTGTTTTTCTTATTATTTAAAAATCCTTATTACATTTTTATTAAATAGTTTTGAGCTGCTATTGGCAAACATAACTAAATTATGTTTTAAGGATACCCATGTACCTATCCGTTGAAGTAATGAAATATCAAATCAACAATTTGTTTTAAAGAGTCTTCGCACTTTTACCTCACGACTTCATTGGGGAAAGGTAAAATGTGGAGTTTCCAGGTGTTAGGATAACCTTTGCCATGCCACCATAAACAATCTATTTAAAATAAAATATTCACTGAAGTTCATACACTAGGACCCACGGAAGTTACCAGCACAGTAATGTCAATCACCTGTGACACCGCACAGCAGCATGTGATCTCGAATGGGAGGCAGCAAGAGACATACTGAGTACAGGACGAACCAAAATCCACATACTACACAGGCTCACACGTCTCCAGCATTTAGACTGAGATGCTGTCACTCCACGCAAAGCTGTCGAAACCTTTCTAATTGAAAATTCTACAGCCTTCGAAAATGATTGCAAATTTTGCGAGCAACCATGGCAGTTATTACTCATGGGGACTTGATCATGTATGAAGAGACAAAAGTTATTACAAAGAACTTCTGTGGCAGGTAAGCATGGTTTCTCTTTCTGCAGAAGTCTCCATTTCCATCAGTGGAATGGCTTAATTAAATTCACAGATCTGTTTTATTATATTGAGATTTTAACCTTACAGTCTTGCCTAAAAGGGCAAAATAAATAATCCATGAAAGATTAAGTAGGCATCATAGTTTTCAATAATGAAATCTGTTTGGAAGGTTTTGTCCTTGAGAAATTAGTATAACCTCCAGAACCGAGTGTAACAGAAATTGTGGTGGTGGGGCATTGTCTGGGTCATTGCTAGGCCGATAATCATTCGTAAGTGGCCTATTAACTATGCACCATTTTGTCTGCATGGGTAACTTTAGCTACCCAGATGGCCACAGTGTACTACCATCTCCTTTATTCTTAGTCTTGCTGGATGTCTTCATTTCTTTTCTCCTTTGGGCTTTCTTTGTAGTAAGGCAGAGATTCCCTTTCGCTGCCCTAAAGGACACAGATGATGCTACCTACACCTTCTTTCTGTTTAACTATGACCATTTTGATCATACAGGCAGATCTTCTTATTTATAGTACCCTCCCCTTGGGCTCTTGAAGGACTCAGACACCACCTCAATGTGTGTAGTCAGCAGTCCACTCTGTGCCACCAATCACAGACAAGTGTGGGAATTGCAATAATTCTCTGTATTTCATTTCTCGAACTACATTTCCTTCCACACTTACCCTATCATCGTGTCTATATGTTTGAGGCTTTTCAATTTAGATTTGGGTTTTGAACTTTATGCTGCTCATGATTGTTTTTAATATCTATTTATGGTAGTTAATTTCAAGAACTCAATCTGCTCATTCCCTCATTATGACTCTACCATAATGTTCTCATGATTGATAGTTTAGCTCATTCGCTTTGACACCAGACAAAGACCTATTTTATTTGTTTGTTTGTTTGTTTATTTAATTTCTTTTTTTTGGAAAAATGAAAGAATTAAATAAGCATGTACTGTCTGTACTGTAGGTTCTATATCTATAGAGGCAACCAACCACATATCAGAAATCCCAGATAAACCTGTCTTTACTATGCACAAACAGATGTCCTTTTTTTCTTATTATTCTCTAATTAACATAACAACATTTATTTATGTAGTATTAGGTATTGAAAAATATCTTGACCTTGTTAGAAGCATCTGAAGATATGTGGACAGGTTATAGACAATATAGAATAATTCCGTACCAACTGATAAAAGGGACTTAGGTATACTCTGATGCTGGAATCTGTGGGTAGAGAGCAGGAATCCTGGAGTCAATGTTCCAGAATTCTTTTTTCTTTCTTTCTTTCTTTCTTTCTTTCTTTCTTTCTTTCTTTCTTTCTTTCTTTCTTTCTTTCTTTTACAAAAATAATCCTAACACCATGTGTACATTCCATCTTAATGTATGACTTATGATTTTATGCCATTACTTTTTAATATTTATTTTTACTCCTTTAATCTATGACTCTCTTTATTGTTTCTTCTCTCTCTACTAAACCCATGTACATTTATCCAAAACTGACCCATTCAGAGGACTTTTTTGTCTAAATCTTTCTTATTTTGCACCTGTAAATCTGTAATCATTTTCTAACCAGGAGAGTTTTTTCATAACTTTGTAATATTTTAATTACAAAATATATGAACATTAAAGGATACAGTAATAGGAATATTTTAACATTATGACATTAACCTATTGCCTTCCAAATATTTCTTTTCTACAAATGGCAAGTGCCGAATATTTGATATTTTGAAGCCCATTTTCATTTAACATTGTGTCCTACACATTTTTCCCCTATTTCACAGGTTTGTATTCATTTTTTGGCCATTTTTTTGTTTTTGTTGATCTATATATTTTTCTTAGCTCCCCTCACTTCCTTTCTCTTCTCCTTCTACCTTCTCTCATGATCCCCATACTCTCAATTTACTCAGGAGATCTTGTATGTTTTTACTTCCTATGCTGATTTGATCCATGTAGGCCTCTTCTAGGGTATTCTTTGTTATCTAGGTTCTCTCGGATTGTGAATTGTAGCTAGTTTCTTTGTTTTATTTCTAAAAGCCACTTATGAGTGAAGGCATATTATATTTATTTTTCTGGGTCTGGGTAATCTCACTCAATGTAATGTTTTCTAGACCCATACATTTGCCCAGAAATTTTAAGATGCCATTATTCCACTGTGTAGTACTCCATTGTGTAAATATACCACATCTTCTTTATCCCTTCTTCAGCTGAAGAATGCCCCAGAATTCTGAAGGGTCACTATATTTAGAACAAGCATTCTGCTGAACATTCATATTCTAATAATTGTATATTTTCTTTTCTAATGTTTAAATGTAAATTGTCCATTCACATTATATAACCTGTCATCCAGCTTATATTAAGACTTTGTCAAATCATGCTTTTTTATTTATGTGCTTTAACCATTAATAGAATAAATCTGTCAACAAGAATGAAGGTTACCAAGAGGTGTTGGCATATTCCCCACTGGTCTAAACATGACATTCAAACCTAGAAATATCTTCTTTGTGATACCAGTTGATTTTGACATAAGGCTTATGACATGTTCAATGCAGTTATAGCTGTACAAATTGAGGGGGCTTATGAAAAATCAATTTACACAAACTGACACTACACAGTGGAAAACCTTTCTCACTGTATAGGCTATTTTAAATGCATATGCATGTACAGACTTGTGAAGTTTTGTGCTTTTTAAACAAAAAAAAATTTCCCACCCCACTTTTCAGGGCAGTCAACCATTACTCTCCAAGACAGCTAAACTCCTGGCTTCTTGGGTCTATTCAGGTATCATATTTGTAACCATTAATATGCAGACAGAAGATGATTAAATGCAGGCATGATAAAATGTGACACCCTATAATAAATGAGAATGAAAAAATGAATTTGTAACCATAAATCATGCATTAAAATTTATGTCATAGGCTTACATAGATAAAGACAATGTAAAAATAAGGAAATATGAGATAGGCCTATTTTTAAAATTATAATAAAAGACATTTAAATTTTACGATTTCCCCACACTTTATCTTAGGTTAAACATCTGACTTTTTGTCCCTGAAGCTAGGATACTTGAACTTTGTGATTTAGAATAAGACATAGGACAGTTACCAGTTTTATTATAATGCAAATTTTAACTTTAACATTTTAAAATATGAGAGCTCTTATACATCCAAGACAATGAGATACTACCATCTTTACAGAAAGGAAGAAATAAAAATGTCTATTTTAAAAAACACAAAACTATGGAAATATATTCTTGCCTCATTCCTTAAATAAAAAGTATATTTTGAAGACTCTTACGTGTAATCTGTTACAACTATCATTTTTTTTAAATTAAAAAAGGGTGCAGCCTCACAAATTCAATTGTATGATATTACTAATAACAGACATTTAGCAAAAAAATCAGGAATCCAGTGTATCATTGTCAAATAACAGGTCTTGGATTTCAATAATACTTAAATAATTTGGATTTCAGATGGGTGTTGTTCTATTGAATGTACACAAGTACAGATTTTATATGTGTGAATAAATTTACATTTATATATTTGTGCTCTATTTATTATGCAGCAAAACACTGTGATATAACTCCTGACTGGACAAAGTGATGACAGTCCTAAGCATTGATATGTTTACTGTCATGTAACTACAGGCCTCATTGACTTTATCTTGCTGACAGACACAGGCTTAACTAATATGTCTGTAGGTGCTACCTGTTCCATCTAATATTGTCTAATACACTGTGCCTGGGAACTAGCATATACCGAGCATATAAACAAATACCTACTATGTACAATGACATAACTTTCGAAAGTCAAACACATGCTATTAAACCTGCACTACAAACTCCAATACAATATACTCCTGCTCAATATAAAACGTTGCTACAGGACGGAGACTCAATTGTAACTTTAGCTTTACCTCTGAGCTGTTTCTGATAAATTTGTGTATAGCTGGCTATGTGTCTCCATAGGTATATAATTGTCTTTTGGTATTGACAACAATCTAATTCTTTTCCATAAAAATATATCTACTGGTCACAAGATAAAGTGGATATGAGACTCCAGGTGATAGGGAGTGTAGTTTACTATAACATGAAGTTGAGAGCTCCAAACTAAATATTGGAGATCCCCAATTTTAGTGGACTTTTGTGCATCTGGATCAATGGAATTTTTATGATTTGCTTCACTGCTTTTAAAAAATACAGTCAGGCTTCCAAAATCTTTTTTGCCTCCTAATTTCTCAGCAATGGTAGGTCTTGACCTTAATTTCTCATTAGTGTATAAGTATTAGTTAATTTTATTGTGCTCTTGTAAAATATCTGATAAAAGATATTTAAAGAAGTATGGTTTTATTTTGGATTAGAGTTTGATTGGATATAGTCATATGATCCTTGGACGGCACAGCAGCAGATGTGAGATGGAGCTGGTATCAACAATCAGGAAAAGGGGAATGCTGGTATTTAGCATGACGTGTGTGTGTGTGTGTGTGTGTGTGTGTGTGTGTGTGTGTGTGTGTAAAGTCTGTCCATATTCTTGGTTTGCATGTTCTTATGGGAAGATGAGTAGCCATGTATATGTGTGCATGTGGAGGCCACAAGTTCAAACCAGGTGCCCTCAATTCTTTAATTGCTCCAAACCTTAATTTTGGGGACAGGCTAGGCTGTCTTCCGGTGAGCCCAGATACCTGACTGTACCCATTTTCTCTTGATATCGGAGTTTCCAGATGCTCTTCACTGCACTGGGCTACGTATATGGGTGCTGGGATGTAAACTTGGGTCTGCATTCTTGTGAAAATATTTACTAACACAGTCATTTCTCCAGTCTTATTGTTTTCCTCTTTATATTTAATCTGGGGACTGTTACTCATGAATTGGTGCTACCCAAACTTGAGGTGGATCTTCCCAGCTCAATTAACCTACTGAACAAGCTCCTGTAGAGAATGCACAGAGATTTGTCACTTATGTGGTTCTACGTCCTGTCAAATGTGTGCAAATATTTTATGTGGTGTGAGGCCCTTATGGTAGGATTTATGCCGTTATTAAATAAATATCTCTGTAAGTCTTTCTCTCCCTTTCTCTTCCTCCTCCTTCTCTGGCTCCCCCCCCCCCATGCATACTTCTCTGAATACATATTAGGGAAAACCGCTCTGCACAGAGTGAGATAATGACTATGTACAGATCTGAAAGAATGCCCTCCCCAGAAGTCAATCATGTCAGCACCACTGCTTCAGGCTTGCCATCTCACAACTTGGAAAAAACAACTCTATCTTGCCACCCAATTTTATAGTTTTTATTGGGGGTTCTAACAGTTATTAAGATATTGTTTATTAAAAATTTATATTGACATTGTAAATAAATATGGTCACTGACCAATCATACCTCTCTATGCTAATTTAGAAAGGCAAGAGCTTTACCAAGTAATGCCACTGTATTTGGGACTGTACTTCTCTAGTTCTATACGAACACTCAAAGTTCTGCAGGCAATTCCAGGTGGCTTTAAGAAAGGTAACTTGAGGACAATATTAGGTGTTAGAAAATTTTGTATCACTCTATTTAGAAGTCAGGAGTAGAGTTAATTTATGTTTTATGTAAAATGTCTTGTGTTTTTTATACATAAACAGCTGAATTGATAAGTCTAGAAATAATAATATTAAAATGGAATGGGGAAATTGGAATCAAACCAATCTGAATTCAAATTTCAATCATGCTTATTTACCACCTGTGTGCCCTTCATGATAATTCCTATCACCTTTACTTTCAAAAAATAAATTAAAATGTTCGCTTTCAGAGAAATATTAGGAAGTAAAAGTGATGTTGCAGGTGACCTTGTTGCCTGACTGGTTATAGGTGCTCCAAATGAAATGAATGAGATGTGTATTTACTTCTTTCTTGAGATATGTGTTAACTTTCTTTTACCTTACTATTCTTATGCAGTCTTCATTTTAACACTAATGTTTTAATATGGTCATGTGTAGGCATATATCAATTCTTATATTAGCTGTGCCATTTGTTTGTGTGCAAGAGCGCCTGCATTAACATAAAGTGTAGGACAACCCAAAATAATCAGAGCCATAAACTCATGTCCTAGAATTGAATTCAAACCTGGACAAGCCCACACAAAATTAAAAAGAATGAAACAAAATAAAGAATACAACCTTCTTGTTCTACTCTGTTCATACTTATATTTCCACACATCATGTGAATGGTAGTATTATTTGAGTAAAACAATGTTTTTCAGCCACTCCAAAAGCTGGTTGACAATAAGTAGTCCCTCGAAGGTAAGTGTCTCTCCAGTAGCATTGTTCACTATAATGTGTGTTCAAAACTCAGGAGTGATTTGTAAGATTGGTCCCTGCAGGGGAAAAAAGGTGATATTGATGCCATGTAGCTAATGTAGAAAGGGAAAAAATGCTCTCAAACCAGTGAAATGAAATGATGAACATATCACCACTTTTCATTTTTTCCTCTGAGTAAAAGATTCACTTTGTAGCACAGGGAGTTATCCCTGATATGATCTAGCAGACATATAAGAGATGAAAAAAAAACCATACGTTTTCACAGAAAGAGTTTACTAGATTTTATAAGAATTTATTCATATTTTCTAAACATTTTCAGTCTGGTTGAGTTGAGTAAAACAAAACACTTGATTAAAAAAAAAACAGCTGTGCCAAGTCCCTTCTTATGAAAATTAGTGAGCTAAGGCCAGCAGAATTTCCTGTCCATCTTCAACATGCCATGCAGACAATGATGTTTTTATTCCTAGGATAATAAAGAGAAGCCAAGGGTCAAGCGAATTAGATAGTTTCTCATGCTAATGCCTCATGTCAACAGCACAAGTTGGCCCAAAATCTCATTAAAGTGTTGTTCATTTTAGTTTGCAAGGGTAGCAGAATTCTAGCAGGATTTATTTTAAGGATACAAGGGCCAAACAAACAGGAGCAACAACAAACATGTCTTCCTTCAAGGTCAATAGAGAAGCAGCCTTTGCCTGTCCACATCTCTGGCTGAGAGGCAGGGCTGTATGCCATGTAATAACAGAAAGTCTGGATTCTACTGCTTGAGTTTAAACTCTTCCACAATACACTCTTTAAATTTTTTTTTTTTGTTTCTTTTAGTTAAATTTGTCCTTTGGCATTCTCACACAGGTGTCCAAATTTTTCCACCTAAACATTCTTAAATGGCTTTTTGTTTATAAAGTTGCCTTTGATAGTCTCACACATATGTATAATTGTTGTGACTACTCATATCTCCATTCGATTATCTCCATCAATCCCCGCTGACCTCCTCTTAAGAGTCATTTTCTTCCAATGACTTCTCACATTTTTCGTTTTGTTTTGGTATACAATTAGTTTAACGAGGGTGAGCACTGTGGACATGTGTTTCAAATTATCTGTCCAGACCATGGTGGGGTCTCCTCTGGCTGCAATTGAAGATAATGTCTCTCCTCTTCAAGAGTTTTTAAGCAGCCAATAGCACAACAGAAAGTGTTGAAATAAGAGCGGCGGGGCTGCGTCCCCAACACCCCAGCCGCTTGGCTAGCTTATGCCCGAAATAACAACACACAAACTGTTTTCATTTAAGAACTGCTTGGCCCTTGAACTCTAGCCCTTACAGGCTAATTCTTGCACCTGGACTAGCCCATTTCTAATAATGTGTGTAAGCACCACAAGGTGCGCTTACCGGGAAGATTCTAGCCTACATCCATCTTCATCGCGTGTGCCTCAGAGAGCAGAGCTATGGCGTCTACCCAGGAGAGCTGAGCATGGCGTCTGTGATCCAGCAGAGCTGTCGGGTCTCTCCGGGAGCAGAGCAGAGTCTGACCTCACTTCCTCTTCCACCCAGAATTCTATTCTGTTTACTCCTCCCATCTATGTTCCAAGCCATGAGGCCAAGCAGCTGGTTTATTATAACTTAACCAATGAAATCAACAGATTGATATATGACACTCCCACATCAAGAAAGAGCTAGGGACATCATGGGCCCTCTTCCATCCAAAACTGATTATTGACAGAGTCAGTCTTTGTTCAGGTTTAGTACAGGTATTTTCATTCTTTAATTATTTTTTCTTTTTTTATGAATTATTATTGATCTGTATATTTTTCTCTGCTCCCCTCCCTGCCTCTTCTCTCTCCTTCAACCCTCTTCCTAGGTCTCAGGTTCCCAATTCATTCAGGAGATCTTGTCTTTTTCTACTTCCCATGTAGATTAGATCTATGTATGTCTCTCTTAGCGTCCTCATTGTTGTCTAGGTTCTCTGGGATTGTGATTTGTGGGCTGGTTTTTATTTGCTTTATGTTTAAAAATCACTTATGATAATTGTCTTTCTGAGACTGGGTTACCTCACTCAAAATGATTTTCTAGCTCCATTCGTTTTCCTGCAAAATTCAAGATGTTCTTTTTTTTTTCTGTTGTGTAGTACTCCACTGTGTAAATGTACCACGTTTTCATTATACATTCTTTAGCCTAAGGGCATTTAGGTTGTTTCTAGGTTCTGGCAATGACAAATAATGCTGCTATAAACAAAGGCTGAGCACATGTTCTTGTGACACGACTGAGCATCCTTTGGAAATATACCCAAAAGTAGTATTACTGGATCTTGAGGAATGTTGTTTCCTAATTTTCTAAGAAATCACCAGACTGATATCCAAAGGGGCTGAACCAGCTTGAATTCCCACCAGCAATGCAGGAGTGTTCTTTTTACCCCACAACGTCTCCCGCATAAGTTGTCATCAGTGTTTTTGATCTTGGCCATTCTTATAGGTATAAGACAGAATCCCAGAGTTGTTTTGATTTGCATTTCTCTGATGACTAAGGATGTTGAACATTTCCTTAAGTGTCTTTCAGCCACTTTAGATTCCTTTGTTGAAAGTTCTCTGTTTAGGTCTATACTTCATTTTTCATTGGATTATTTGCTCTTTTTGTCGTAATGTTTTATTTTTATTTATTTAATTTTTGCTTTATAAATGATATCATTCAAAATTTCCATGTCCTTTCACTTCCCCACCCACACTCCCCCTTCCCCTCCAGTCCTACAAGAAGGCAGGGTATCCTGCCTTGTGGGAAGTCCAAGGCCCTCCCCCCTTCATCCAGGCCTAGGAAGGTGTGCATTCAAACAGACTAGGATCCCAAAAAGCCAGTACATGCAATAGAATCAAATCCAGTGCCATTATCATTGGCTTCTCAGTCAGCCCCCATTGTCAGCCACATTCATATAGTCCAGTTTGATCACACGCTCGTTCAGTCCCAGTCTAGCTGGTCTTGATGAGCTCCCCTTAGAGCTCCCCTTAGATCAGTCACGCTGTCTCAGTGGGTGGACAAACCCCTCGTGGTCCTGACTTCCTTGTTCATCTTCTCCCTCTTTCTGCTCTTCAACTAGACCTTGGGTGCTCAGTACAGTGCTCTGGTGTGGGTCTCTGTCTCTATCTCCATCCTTTGGTGAACGAAGGTTCTATGGTGATATTCAAGATATTCATTTGTGTGACTATGGAAAAGGCCAGTTCGGGCACCCTCTCCTCTCTTGCCCTAGGACCTAGTCGGCAGAGAGAGAACACGCAAATTAACAAGATCAGAAATGAAAAGCAGGACATAACCACAGACAGTGAGGAAATTCAGAAAATCATTAGGTCTTAAAGCCTGTATGCCACAAAATTGTAAAATGTAAAAGAAACGGACATTTTTTAGATAAGTACCATGAACCAAAATTAAATCAAAACCAGATGAACAATTTAAATAGATGTATAAGTTGCAAGGAAATAGAAGCTGTCATCAAAAAATCTCCCTGCCCCCCCCCAAAAAAAAGCCCAGGACCAGATGATTTTAGTTCAGAATTCTACCAGAACTTCCAAGAAGGGCTAATACCTATACTCCTTAATGTGTTTCAAATAATAGAAACAGAAGAGTCATTTCCAAACTCTTTTTGTGAAGCTACAGTTACCCTGATACCAAAACCACACAAAGACTCAACCAAGACCAATCTCACTCATGAACACCGACACAAAAATTCTCAGTAAAATAATGGCAAACTGAATCCAAGAACACATCAAAAAACATTATCCATTACTATTAAGTAGGCTTCATCCCAGAGATGCAGGGCCGATTCAACATAAGAAAATCTATCAATGTAATCCATCATATTAATAAACTGAAAAAAAAAAACATGCGATCATTTTATTAGAAGCTGAAAAAGCATTTGCTTATTTGTTCTTTTGATGCCCAATTTCTTGAGTTCTTTGTATATTTTGGAGATTAGACCTCTGTCTGATATTGGGTTACTAAAGATCTTTTATCCATCCTGTAGGCTGTTGTTTTGTCTTGTTGACCATGTCCTTTGCTATACAGAAGCTTTTCAGTTTCAGGAGGTCCCACGTATTAATTATTTCTTTCAGTGTCTGTGCTATTGGGGTTATATTTAGGAAGTGGTCTCCTGTGCCAATGTGTTCAAGTGTACTTCCCACTTTCTCTTCTATAAGCTTCAGTGTGGCTGTCTTTATGTTGAGGTCATTAATCCATTAGAACTTGAGTTTTTTGCATGGTGATAGATATGGGTCTAATTTTATTCTTCTACATGGGATTTTTCCAGCTTCTTTATGTACGCATTTAGTGCTATGAACTTTACTTTTACACAACTTACATTGTATCCCATAAATTTGCATATGTTGTTTGACCATTTTCATTGAATTTTAGGATGTCTTTAATTTCTCCCTTTGTTTCTTCCTTGATCAATGGATTATTCAGGTGAGCATTGTTTAATTTCCAGGTGTTTGTGGGCTTTCTGGAATTAGTATTGCTGTTGACTTCTAGTTTAAAACCATGGTGATCTAATAAGATACATGGGGTTATTTCATTTTTTTTGTATTTGTTAAGGTTTGTTTTGTTACCAAGTATGTGGTCAATTTTTGAAAAGGTTCCATGAAGTGCTGAAAAGAAAGTATATTCTTTCCTTTTTGGATGAAATATTCTACAGATATCTGTTAAGTCCATTTGAGTCATGACATGTGTAGTTCCCTTATTTTTCTTTTAAATTTCTGTCTGGCAAACCTGTCCAGTAGTGAGAGTAGGGTTTGAAGTCTCCAACTATTAATGTGTGGAGTTTCATCTGTGATTTAAATTTAATATTGTTTCTTTTACATATGAGGGTGCCCTTGTATTTGTGGCATAGATTTCCTGTTGATGAATCTTTCCTGTGACTAATATGAAATGTCCTTCTTTGTCTGTTTTGATTGATTTTAGTTTGAAGTCGAGTTTGGTAGATATTAGGATAACTATATATGCTTGTTTCCTAGGTTGATTTTTTTTCTGAACCCTTTACTCTGAGACAATGTCTGTGTTTGAAGTTGAGGTATGTTTCTTGTATGAAGAAGGATGGATTCTGCTTTTGTATCCAATTTGTGTGTTTTCCCCTTCTTTGGGGCTTTTTGCTATGAGACCATCAATTGTCTGTGTTTTTGTTGATGTAGCCAATTTCCTTTTGTTGGAGTTTTTCTTCTAGTATTTTGTGTATGGCTAGGTTTTTTGCTAAATATTGGTTAAATCTGGTTTTGTAATGGAATATCATGTTTTTTCCTTCTATGGGGATTGAAAGTTTTGTTGGGTATAATAGTCCTGGCTGGAATCCATAGTCTCTTAATGGCTACATAACTCTTGACCATGACCTTCTGGCTTTCATTGTCTCCAATGAAAAATCAGGTGTAATTCTGATAGGTCTGCTTTTATATGTTACTTGGCCTTTTTCCTTTGCAGCCCTTAATATTTTTTCTTTACTCTGTATGTTTAGTGTTTGATTATTATGTGGTGAAGGGACTTTATTTTTATCCAGTCTGTTTGGTATTCTGTAATTTTCTTGTGTCTTCATAGGCAGTTTTCTTCTATGATTTTGTTAAATTTATTTTCTGTGCTTTTGAGTTGAACTTCTTCTCCTTCTTCTATACCTATTATTCTTATGTTTGGTCTTTCACAGCTCAGGCTTACTTCTTCTGAGGTCCCAGACTCATGACTGGCCACAAAGAGATCTCTGGTTCCTGCCTACTCCCTCAATGGTCCCGGATTCACTCCCAGACCTGCAGAGATCCTGGCGCAGGCTTAGTTTCTCAGAGGTCTTGGCTTAGGCCCAGACCCACAGAAGTACTGCCTTAGGTCTACTCGCTTTAAGGTCCAAGATTCATTTCCTGACCCTCTGTCAGCAGTCTCTGTCCCTGCCATTCCTTAAATTTTAAGAAAATGTTTAACTGCCTATAACAAAAGCAAACATGGAAGGAGGAGATAATATGTGTCAGTCATAGATCTGTTATTCATATTATCTAATAGTATATGTATTCAAGAGAATATCTGTCAAATGTGTTGGAAAATTCTCTTGTTATATCATTATTTTTAACTAGGTCTATTCACTCATATTTTTAATTCTTCCTATCATTGTTATCACATGGTTTGTACTACTCATTGGTCACACATCAGTATAGCTACTGATCCCATTCAGCCTGTGTATTTCTCATTCCACAGACACACCACACTTCTGTTAAGTTCACATTCTAGTTACTTAACAATGCAGTACATTGGAACTAGTTAGTCACTACCTCGTACTGTATTTCCTTAGATGGACCTGTGAAACCACTTTAGACATTCATGTCTAAGGGAGAAGATAATTGGTTTCCTCTCAGACTGTTTTATGATATAAAACATGACAACTTTTAGGGAAGTATGGTGAGAAGTTTCTGTCTTTAGTAAGTAGAATGAACTCCCATGTATCTCCAATATATTCTGCTTTCCTCTGTCTGAGTTCAACTGAGTGCATAGAATTGAATAGTCTTCCCTAATGAACATCAGAGAGGATCCAAATACCTCTGCCATATTCTGTGCCAGAATAAAATGGAAAATTATTATAAAGTGGAAATTACACTAAAGGGAATATGTGCTATATATTCTATGTCAACTTGAAGAGTATGCGTTTTTAGAACAGATTAGATTTATCATACTCCCCACTACACACACACACACACACACACACACACACACACACACACACACAATCTAGAACAAAGACAGAAATAGAATGATGGTATGATGCAGTCAGCTTTATAGTACTGTACAGATGGCTGTGATGACAAGGTAACTCTAGCTTAATTCTCCTTTATAAACATGAAAGCATTTCTCAAGTTTCTCCAAACATCAGGATAGTTTATTGCCAGTTCAGCCCATAAATTAAGTACGACCCCCAGGCAATCCTTGGCTGCCTACTTCTTCACAGATGCTGTGAGCACGCAGCTCTCTCATGCTTCATTATCCTTAGTTTCCTAAGTCATTTTCAAGGTCTTGTGGCATATAATGGTGCCTCTTTTATAACACCTATCTGTGTCCTTTCCTGCTCCTATAGCTCTTATATTCCTTTTCTTTATTTTTCATCAATTAACACTTGAGGAATTGATGGACGAAATTGTTTGAATTCTGTCTGAGCAATGTGATAGCATTGTTAACTTTAACAAAGAGTTAAGATTCTCCACTTCAGCATTCACAGGACTAGAATGGATTTTCCTTAGGTGTGGTTAAACAAATAATGATTTAATTTTCTTAACTCAAAAATAAGTCCATTGCTCTTTGGTGACTATTGGCAGCTTGAGTATTTTATTGATACATGTGCTTGAAATTATTATTTTTTTGGTCTTTCCTCACATTTGGAATTCATAATCATAGTATAACTGTTAAAGTTTATGTTTAAAGCTAAAACATCTTAAAGAATGTAGTGATATCACCCATAATTTTCCTAGCTTTAAGAAATTTGGCTGATTTTCCAGATACCCCCCAAGAGATTTCTCCTTGTGTGTCATTGATAAACCCTTTGTCCTGTAGTCTCTCTGTTACCTCTAGGGAAAACCAAAAAGTTCAAATCTCTACAAATTCATTTTCCTGAACCCTATACATTTGTGTTTTCGAAGAAGACAATAATCGCTGGTGAATACATCAGCAGGGATGTCTGTCTTTTGTTGTTGCAGTTGCTGTCTGTTTTTTTTTTAATCAGATAGGCAAAGACTTGATACATAAAACATAAATCTGCATTACAACAAAAAGGGTAGGAATTAAAAAAAAGAGTCTATTGTGGTTTCTGAAATCAGTGATATTACATTTTTTTTAAAAAAAAGGTATGCTGTCTATTCTCTGGTCTCCACATACATGCACCCACTCCCTACACATACACATACAGAGATACGAACGTAACACAATGGTGCTCACACACGCTAACAGGCTTTCATATATCTATACATGTGCTTACATATATAAAGAAGTTATATTTTAATGATTATGACTTTTTTTCTAAAAATAGGTGTCAGGGTTCATTATTGGTGATAATCATTGGTAGTAGCATAATGAAGGACAGGTATGTGTACTTTGTCTATACAAATACAAGCATTTCTGATATAATTTTAGTTTTATTGACAGGACACCAACTTAACATTCATGGAAATTTGGCCAGTGTCTCACTGCAGAGAGGACAATGCAGTACAGCATAGTATAACACAGGGCAAAAGAATGATGCTCGTGTTCCTAATTAATTTCTCTAAGTTGAAAAATGCCAATCATCTTTTCTAAGGTAAATGGTACAAGAAATGTATTTGCTCTTTGATTATGGAATGAACAGCAAAGAGCTAGGGAAGTATGTAGGATCCTTCGCACATTAAACTTCCGTTATGCAGCCCTGGAAGCGAATTATTGCATATAAATGCCTTAGCACTGAAAAAGAGAATTACAGACTAATTTCCCTCAAGAACAATGATGCAAAAATAATCAATAAAATACTGACAAACCTAATCCAAGAGCACATTAGAAAAATCACCCACCATGATCAAGTAAGCTTCATTCTAGAAATGCATGAATGGGTCAACATATAAAATCAACCAATGCAATCCACCATATAAACAAACTAAAAAAAAATGATCATCTCATTCGATGCAGAAAAGGCTTTTGAGAAAAGCCAACACCTCTCAGGAATACAAAGAACATATTTAAACAATAAAGGCAGCATACAGCAAAGCCAACAGCCAATATCAAACTAAATGGAGAGAAACTCAAAGTGATTCCACTAAAAAGAGGAAAGAGACAAGGCAGTCCACTTTCTATATCTATTCAGCATAGTAGTTGAAGTTCTAGCTAGAGTAATAAGACAACAAAAGGAAACAAATGAGATACAAATTAGAAATGAAGAATTCAAACTTTAATTTTTTGCAGATGAAAGAATAGTTTAAATAAGTGACCAAAAATATTCTACCGGAGAACTCCTATAATTGATAAACAATTTCAGTAATGCAACAGAATACAATATTACCTCAAAAAATCAGTAGTCCTCTTATTATATATGATAAACAGGCTGAGAAAGAAATCAGAGAATTATCACCCTTCACAATAGCCACAAACAACATAAAATATCTTTGGGTTGCTCTAACCAAACAAGTGAAAGACCTGTATGACAAAAACTTTAAGTCTTTAAGAAAGAAATTGAATTACATACCAGAAAATGGAAAGATCTCCCATGCTCTTGGATAGGTAGGATTAGCAAAGCAAAAATGACAATCTTATTAAAATATTGAAACCCCCATCAAAATCCCAGCACAATTCTTCACAGACATTGAAATAACAATATTCAACTTCATATGGATAGCCCAAACAGTCCTGTATATGAAAGGTACTTCTGGAGGCATACCCATCCCTGACTTCAAGCTCCATTACAGAGTTATAGTAATGAAAATAGCTTGGTATTGATACAAAAAATAAACAGGTGGAACAATGGAATCAAACTGAAGATCCTGATAGTAATACACACACCTATGCACACCGGATTTTTGACAAAGGAGCTAAAATTATCTAATAGAAAAAAGAAAATCATAATCAACAAATGGTGTTGATACAACTGGATGTCTACATATAGAAGAATGCATATAGATCCATATCTATCTCCATACACAAAACTCAAGTCCAAATGGATTAAAGACCTCATCATAAATCCAGTCACACTGACTCTCATCATTGAGAAAGTTGGAAGTAGCTTTGAACACATTGGCACAGGAGACCACTTTTTAACTATAACACCAATAGCACAGACACTGATATCAATAGTTAATAAATGGGACCTCCTGAAACTGAGAAAAGTCTGTAAGGCAAAGAACACAGTCAATATGACAAACCAGCAACCTATGGAATGAAAAAGAAATCTTCACTAACCCCACTTCAGACAGAGGGCTGATCTCCAAAATATAAAAATAACTCAAGAGGGGCTGGAGAGATGGCTCAGTGGTTAAGAGCATTGCCTGTTCTTCCAAAGGTCCTGAGTTCAATTTCCATCAACCACATGGTGGCTCACAACCATCTGTAATGGGAACTGGTGCCCTCTTTTGGCCTGCAGGTATACACACAGATAGAATACTGTATACATAATAAATAAATAAAATATTTTAAAAAAATAACTCAAGAAACTAGATATCCTAATACCAAATCATCTAATTAAAAATTGGGTACATATCTAAATAGAGAAATAAAAGTAGAGGATTCTTTAATGTCTGAAAGGCACTTAAGGAACTGCTCAACATCCTTAGCCATCAGAGAAATGCAAATGAAATTGACTCTGAGATACCAAATTATACCAGTCAGAATGGCTATGATCAAAAATGCTAATGATAGCTTATGCTGGAGAGTATGCGGAGTAAGGGGAACATTCCTTATTGCTAATGGGAGTGCATACTTGTAATTCCCTTTGGAAATCAGTATGGCAGTTTCTCATCAAATTGAATCAATCTACCGCAAGACCCAGCAATAGCACTCTAGGGAATATACCCAAAGATTGCAGACCCATACCACAAGAACATTTGCTCAACTATGTTCATAGCAGCATTATTCATAATAGCCAGAACCTGGAAACAACCTAGTTGCCCCGCAAACAAAGAATCGATAAAGAAAGTGTGGTACATTTACACAATAGAGTACTTCTCACTGGAAAAAAAAAAAAGACATCTTGAAATTTGCAGACAAATGGATACATCTAGACAAAAAACATTCTGAGGGAGAATAAAGAGAAACATGGTATGTACTTATAATCAGCCTACAGTTCAGAATCCCAGAGAAGACAGAAAACAAGGGAACCCTAAGAAACACATAAATGGATCCCCAAGAAAGATAAGTAGATAAGATTTCTTTAGCAAATTGACAATCCTGGGGTGGAGGAACTTGGTAAGAGAGTGTGGAGGGGAGAAGAGGAGTTGAGAAGAGAACACAAGGTATCGAAATTATCCAGTTGGGTAAAGGACAGAGAGGGAGAGCTAGGAAAGAGATACCTTGAAAGAGGGAGCTTTTGTAGGGTTAGTGAGAAACCAGGCACTAGGGATACTCCAGGAAACCACAAGGATGACCCTAGCTAAGAATCTAAGCAATAGTGGAGAGGATACCTAAATTGCCCTTCCACTGTAATCAAATTGATGACTACCTTAATTGTCATCATAGAACCTTCATGTAGTAGCGGATGGAAGCAGATGCAGAGATCCACAGCCAAGCACTGGGCGAACTCCTGGAGTTCAGTCATAGAGAGGGAGGAGCGACACTAAAAATAAAGGGGACAATACCATGATGGGGAAACACATAGAAACAGTTGACTTGAGCGAATGTGAGGTCCTGATCCGGACTGACAGCAGAAGAATCAGCAAAAGACTGAACTAGGCCCTCTGAATGAGGGTGACAGTTGCGTGGCACAGGCAGTTTGTGGGACTACTAGCAGTGAAACTAGTATTTATCCCTAATGCATGAACGGGCTCTTTGGAGACCATTCCTTAAGCGGGGACACCTTGTTCAGCTTAGATACAGGCAGGAGGGCCTTGGTCCTCCCTCAAGTGATATAAATGTTGTAACTACAATTCTTATTTGATACCTGCTATGTAATTTTATATAATTTTACTGTGTTAAAGTTAAAGTCCTCCTTTTTGTTTAAACAGAAAAGGGAATATGGTGTAGGAGGTCCTAATGTCTATGTGTTGCTTTCATTGGTTCATAAAGAAACTACTTTGGACCTCTAGCAGGGCTATAAGAAAACAGAGCTAGGCAGGGAAATCTAAACAGAATGCTGGAGAAAAGGGGCAGAGAGAGAAGCCATGGATCCTCCACCTGAGATAGACACCAGTTAGAAACTTGTTAGTAAGCCACAGCCACATGGTGATATACAGATTAATAGAAATTGGTTAATTTAACATGTAAGAGTTAGCTAGTAAGTAGTTAGAGCTAATGGCCCAAGCAGTGTTTTAAATAATACAGATTCTGTGTGATTATTTCGGGGGCTGGGGTGGCTGGGAAAAACAAGCAGGCCCTCCTCCTACAGTCATAGTAAGGAAACATGGTTTCAGGTTATTCATAGAATTTGTGTGTTGTCTGTGTATGCTCACATATGTGTGATATAAGAGAAAGAATTTATGTACTTTAATATAAGCAGCCTCAAAAACAGATTCAACAGAAGAAAAACTCTCACTGATGAGTGGATTTCTGCCCCTCCCTACTCAAAGTACTGAACCACTGTTTCTCATGGGCACCACTGTTTCTCAGGGGCACCACTGAATTAAGATGATTTTCTTCCCATTTGGCCCACAAATGGATCGTGTCACCAAATGGTTTCTGGACTAGCCATTTCTACATGTTGCTTTATGCTAGTGGGAAATTAATTCTCATTATACTCTCTTAGAATACTATGGGGGCTCCATAAACTTACCTACCAATTTGAGCTCTGTGCATCATGGGTTTGTGTTGCTAGAAAAGGCTGCTCCTTCAGCAGGCAGACTGTTATATAATATACTAAAATGGAGCTTTGGGGCAGAGAAATTTCCATAACAGTTGAAGTGCTCACAGGGGACACCATAAACTGAGCTGTTTAGACTAGATGATGTGGCTGTATTGAATAATCTATTCCCTATTCTCTCACCATGCCTGCCCCATTAGCCATGCCCATGAAAGTACAGAGAGTCCTCAAGAGTTTTTTGCTTTTATTACAGAAAATCGTTATGAATTGTATTTTACTTGCTAAAAATTAAAATGAAAGAATCTGCATACATGCTAAACGTAAACAAGGATCACAGTGATCACTTTCAGGTGGTAATATTACAAGTGTCCTCTCATTTATATATTCTCTACTTTACAAAACTTCTATGATGGAAACACATGCCATTGACAGTCAAGAGTAAAGGAAAAAGTAAAAATAAGACTGGGAATTTCAAGAAGGCTCCATAAATATTATTGATATCGGAGAGTAAAATTTGTCATTATCCCCTCATTCCTCATTCCCAAACTAAAATTTTAGTAGAGATAATTATTTTATTTACCTGACTTCCATTATTAACAGGGACTACTGTTATTTTGTGCTTTGTTCTTAACTAAGAATTATTATTAATTTTATTATTATTGTTATTATTATTTTATTTTTAGAGATGTGACTTGACTTCCCTACGACGTGTGAAACTGAAAAATACACGGGCACTAAGGACACTAAGATGAAGTCAGTGTGCTGAAGAGATGGGCTCACCTGATAAACCTGATAGTGCAAGAGTAAAACCTAGGATCTAATTCTCAGAATCTATGTAAAAGTTTGACATTGGTTCTATACTCCAGCATTAGAATCAGAGAGGAGACAGTTGTGTCCCAAAAACTTATTATCCTGTCAGTCTATCAAAATCAATGACTTTCATACTCGTGCATGCACATGAACACACACACACACACACACACACACACACACAATGTAAGGGAGGAGAGGATTTGAAAAGTCAAAAGATTAGATTGACCAGTAGCTGCTGCCAAAGGACGTCATGATGGGCTTGGGTATCTTCCCCAACAGATACTGAAATTCTGTTAACTCTACCAACGTCACTGATTTTTAGAAAGATATTAAAGTATTTGTAACATATACATCATGAGACTAATATGCACATAAACACATGTCCGTGTGTGCAAATATCACTAATAATATAATAGTAGAGAGTATGAAAAATAGGAATATGCAATGAAAATAAAACAGAAGGCTCAAGATCAACAACATGAAAGGAAGTTAATTTTTCTGGCTGAGGGTGCACACTAAGCAATCCCTCTGATTTGCTGGGATGATGGGTAGCTCATAAGTGTTTGCAGTTATATATTCATTGGTGAGAATAGACAGAAAACTTACGGACTATGTCAACACAGTTTGATAAATGATTTGTACTGATTAGAGGCCTTTTTGACAAGGAGCTATCTATACACCAAGGGACTGCAGTTTTTATACCTGAAAATAGAGATACTTAGATTTCTGTCAGGGACAGTAGGAAAGGGGAATGTACCACGTTCTACTTTTAAGGACATGATCCCCTGATTCTTGGTTGAAAGTGGTACTCTAAAACCAGGACAGAAATTCAATTTATACAACAATTAATGGAATAGAAGTTTATTTCCTAGCACCACTCTAGAAAACTTTCGCCTTTTGTCCACTACTTTTCTCTTATTTCATTTCCCTTGCTCCTCCTCTCTCTCATTATCATCAATATATTCTCATCTTAATTACCATTAATTGAGTGCCTTATTCTTATACTGCATTAGGCACTTCACATCTATCAGCTGGTCTTCATAACAATCTTGTATGGAATATAATAATATAATTGAGAGTAGATAATGAAATCACAGTCCAGAGTGGTTAATCAGCCTTCTTGAGTTCACTCAGAACAAAAAAAAATGGTAAAAGCTATGATTAAATGCTTATTTTTTTCTAATATCAAAGCAAATCATTTTAGGTTGGAAAGAAAAAAGTAAGTCATCCCAGGAAATCCAAATTCTTGTAATATGCCTTTGTGGCCCTTTGTAGATCTCATATATGTGAATGTAGGTTTTCTTTTTTGTGCGGGAATTTCATTTGCAGAGTGCTCAGGTGCAGCCCTATGCTGGGAGACACATGACAAGAACTCGCTGGTGCAGTGGGAATTGCAACTTGACAAACTGAAGACATACTGATCTTCTAGGGAAAGGGGGGCTTTACGTTGTTCTCTTTAAGGAGTGTTATGACTCTTGGTGTTCTTTTTGGGGCATAAGTAAACTGATTCTTCCCACTGGTGAGTGTGCCAAGTAAATAGTGTCAGACTAGCAAGCAAAAAAGCAAAGAGAGAAAGGAAATGTCAATCCCTTACATATGAAAAATAAATTTTAAAACTATCTTTTAAGACATGCTAAAATGTTGCAGTATTAACAGCTCTTGGGGTACTCTGTGGAGTAACAGAAACCTGTAATGGCAGAATTTTCAAAGAAGTTTTTGCCGTGCCTCCTTGCTGTTCAGAGACTGGTAAAAAGTAAAGGAAACATTTCATAGCTTTCCAGTGAAGATGAATTTTGACTCAAAATAAGAATGTTATGAATGTAAGCCTGTTTTATTTGATTATTATGTGTGAATCTCTGCCCCCCTCAATTCCAGCCACAAACTATTCCTTACCTTTCCCCAAGTGCATCAAACACCTGGGAGCTTTGAGTTTTGTACATGCTGGTCTTGTAGATGAGAATATTTTTAAAATTAGTTTTAATTGTTCCAATATTAAGATACAGCTAAAGTTCACTTTCTTTGGGAACTCTTGCTAAATTGTTTCTGGTCTTTGAAGTACAATGGTTACCTGTGTCTATCTAAGTTACAGCACATACCTGCTCATTTTAAAATTGTATACTTTTAAGAAAAGATTAATTCATAAGCTCAAGTTCTCAGAAAGACAAATATGTACTTCTTCAGATTCTATATTAAGGGATTTATGCTTTAGTGTGAATTAAACATAAAAATAATATGCATACAATTTTTTGTGTGAAAATATATATTTACTTACACATATTTGAATATGCATATAGTTATCTACACATATACACATGTATATATGTATGTATGTATATATATATGTAAAATTCGAAGGAATTTCAAGTTTTCTACTGGATCTCCCTATACATTTCTCTTCTGAGGAGTCATGTTTTATATGGTGAATCTTGATAAGCAATCCTATAAATATAAGAGAATCCCTCAATAATATTCAGAATAATAGAAATTCCACTGTATTTGACAGCTAAAAAAGAGTAGACAATTCATTGTGTGACTCCATATATGTCATTCAAATAAAATGATTCCATGTTGTTTTCCACTTCATTTTTATTACTAGAAGCTATGAATTCCAGTTGTACACATCTGTAATTGCATGACTGACTATACATTGCTCTGAGAGCTAATATCCTATGTATATATTGAGAATTACAATTTTTACATTTGAGAGGTTTGAGAAGACTGATAATTCCTTGATAGAAGGCAGGAGCGGGAGACACTGTAATTGACACACTTGCTAGTACATGCAGTGATTGGCTTCACCAATAAGTGTTAGTTTTCAGCAATAGATGATAAAGAAGTGTGAAATTTTGACTTACCCATCCAGTTGAATAAAGTTGGAAGATGGAGAACACTGGTTCAAGATACAAAAGATAATTAATTGTACTATCTAACATGGGTTGCACCAGGCAAGCTGTGTTAAAGAATTTTGCAAATAACTTTGTAAGATAAGCTGCTGGATTCTAGCCTTGTCTTATCCCAAATGGTATTTTGCCATTTTGTAAAAATGCCACTTGCAAATGGAATTAAATATGCTTAATTTTCTATAGACTGGATCCTAAATATCACTCAAGACCCACGTGTTCAAAACTTGGTGTACAGTCTTTGGGACTATTTGGATATGGTGGAACTTAACAGAAAATGAGATCTAGTAGAAAGGAGTTAAGTTGTAGCAGTTGTGCCCTTGAAATGGATATTTGGTCCATTGACTCTCCTCCTTCGCTTGTCATCTACTATAAAGTTACTGGGTTCCTATTGCCATGTGCTCCTGGTGTCCTCCTTCATTTCATGCCCAAAGTAACAGGGACAAAGGGACTATGGACTTAAATGAGAAACCAAGACAGATCTTTCTCCTTTCTGTAGTTTTGATTTCTGATAATTTGACACATGATGGAAGGTAAATTGTCACAGACTTCTAGCAATTTGGTGGCCATTCAGGGAGATTTCAGTAGTAATTTCAGTAGTATTCACTGAGTCGTACCTGCAGTAGGCATGAGTTAAGCCTTATGAACCAATCTTCCCTATACCACAACAATTTTATGAGTCTGGTGGAGGACACAATGTGTATGTACATAGAAATAACTCGAATGGAATGCTAGTAAGCTGTCCCTCAAGACTCAACGCTTCTGCTCTGAAACAGCTTCTTCAGTTGTGGCATTTGAGTTGAACTGCTTCGATTTGAACTTAGTGAGTTAAAAAATACTCATACAGGGATGCATAAATAAAACATCTGGTCACAGGTGGGAAAGAAAGTCTCTGTTTATATGACAGTTACAGCCTAACGTAAAAAGTAATGAAATTGAACAAATAGTTTAGTTTCAGAAAGCAATAACAAGTTCTATATAAACTGCATAGGACCATATGGCTTGAGCAGGAAGAAACAATTGTTTTACATGCAATTTTTAGTCCTAAGAGGACCTTTTGTCCTTGTATACTTTGGCTGTGAGATTCATAGTG
The DNA here is from genome assembly GCF_014885135.2 of Alexandromys fortis. NCBI lineage: Eukaryota > Metazoa > Chordata > Mammalia > Rodentia > Cricetidae > Alexandromys > Alexandromys fortis. Next base: position 7,996,629 of record NW_026067927.1, on the reverse strand, counting down.
CAGTGTGTGTGCACTGGTGTGTGTGTGTGTGTGTGTGTGTGTGTGTGTGTGTTTAACACCAAAACCTTCATTATATAAGAAAAGTATAAAAATTACAGCTATTCCCAGGAATTGTGACTTTTATTGGTGTATGGTGAGGCCTGGATATCTCATGCATTAAATACTCCTTAGGTGATTGACATCATCAACCCCAAATAAGAATCACTCACTGAAAGAAAGGGAGTTTTGCATTTCTTTGAGTCTTAGTTTTTTTCATAGGAAAAACAAAGGTGGCTAGGGGAAGCTGTCTGCATAACAACTTAACCCCTGTCACTCAAATATGCAGTCCCGGCATGAGTAATAACCAACATCACCACTTTCACTCAAACTGGTGAGTGCTCACCACGCTTACTGAATTTCTGAAGTTTTCTGACATCATTTGGTTGACTTTTCAGGATCATTTGAGACTCGCTGGAATAGACAATGCCATGGATTCAAACTGTCAAGTAACCAGTAAGACCCACCGTGTCAAAACCTCAGCAATAAGTCCCAAACAAGCAAGCACTTCCTCTGGTAAGAGCAGAATTTCCCATCTCCGTGCTGGGATTGTTTTGGTATGTTATACCTAGGGCCAAATTAGCGGTTTTCTGTCTTCAGAATTCACTCACAAACGTCTGAGACAAGCGAGGGTTTTTGGACTTTTGTTTGCACCCCTTCACAATTCTGCTTTGAACTTTAGCCAAAACTTTTCCAACTTAAAGGATAAAGTCTAAGTAAGGTCATAAATCTCATTAAAATCTAATATTCAGTAAAGCTGCCTGGTGTGTATACTATGGAAAATTGGATTTTACTGTAACTGGAACCCATGTATAATATTGGAAGTTAATTACAGAGGGCAGTTTTTCACCACATAATGATAGCTTACATCAGCTCAGTCTCTAAACTACCATCAGAAAGTAACTGCTGGTAAGAGACCAGATTTAATAACCATTCCCCTTTTCAGGTTCATAAGACTAAACACTCCTGAGTAAATAATAATTTACACATATTCTGTACACATTAAAAATAACTTGTGAATAACATCTTTACATATATATATGTGTGTGTGTGTATGTATATACAAACTCACAAACTGCACATATGAGGAAATAGTTCCTATAAAATTTGTGAAGTATTTGTTGATTCTAAAATTCTCTGATATCTGTTTTAACTGTTGATGAAAAAGTTTGGAAACATCACAGTTATCTGGAGGTCTCAGGTGGTCCCGTGGTAATTGCTTGTTTTCCGAATGGTTACTCAACCTGTTCATTTTTGTTTGATAGCATAATCACAATTATTTTATTGATTATGTAGAGTGCAATCAAAATGAAAAGTGGCAGCTTGCACCATTCACTGGTTGTGAAACTAAATAGTGCTTTTTCTTTTATAAACCAATACGTGTGATACCATGAAGACATAGAGAAATAAGCACAAATGCATGCTTCCTAGGATTTCTTAAATGTGTCCATTCTTCCTGCAGAAAAGAAGTCCCTGTAATGACAGAATATTATATCTGTATTTTATTTTCTTAGGAAAATAGGTTTCTGGATCCTCTTAATTCGATAAACAGAAGGATAATTTGTTGGAAAGAAGACACAAATTATGTTCTTTTGTTTCTCTCAAATGGATTAATTAACCTAGTGCTTTATCTCGTTTAAAAGTTGTCTGAACCCAGATGTCACTGAATAATCTTTAAAGTGAAACAAATAAACTCAAAACAGTGCAGGTATACATTTAAATAGCATTGATAAATCACATTTGCACATCAATACTTGTTAACATTCCTTTAAATGCACTGTCATCTAACTAATGAAAGGCTAGGAGAGATCCAGAATGCCCTGTTACTATTGATTATGAAGGTTTTAATTTCATTCTTGAGATTGCACTTGAGCCAAAACTTTCACGTTCATATGTTCTAACTAAAGAAAGTAATAATTACAAATTAATAATATCAATTCTTTCAAAATGCAGTTGTTGCAACCTCACCGAGGGTAGGAAAAATAATTCAGTTCTAGCAAAGTTTCAATCAACACCTCAGTTCCATAAAGCTGTGTGTATGCATACTGAGAATGGATTTGGAGCTACATACAGAATTGTGCATTTATCTTTGCTTACTCATCTTTAGTTTTGCTCACTGTTTGTAGATTCGTGACATTTCTGAGGTCATTATTAGGCAGTTATCAGTTTACATAATCAATAAAGATGATGACCAATCTTTATTGATCAAAATCACAATCAAAATCATAATCCCTCAAATTAATGTTTCACACCCTTGAATTATTATGCAAAGATGAGCCAACAACATGATGTGTGTGTGTGTATGTGTCTGTAATTTGTTAGAGACAAGAGTCACACCACTTTGGCACGAATGTCCAAGCAGAACAACCAGGTCATTCCTGTTTAGAGTTTTGGCTCCTAATGTCTCTGCCTGTTTTCATCCCAGGCCTCCATTCCAAAGGAAACGGCAGTTTCTAGATCTCTTCATGTACATTCTAAATGGGAGTTATGAAAAGTCAAAACTATTATTTTCAAACCCAAATATTCATCTGCTATGCTCTTCAGGTACAATCAAAGTTGCTTCAAGCATTTTCAATCTACAAAGAAAGTCAGCTTTATTTAGCCTCAAATCCAATTTTTCAGAATCCTCTAAAGTCGATATGAATATGTTAATTTAGTTTTTATCATCATAACCATGTAAGTGCTTATAAATATCTGCAGAATCCACGTGTAGCCATACATATTTTAACATTATTGAAAGTCTTATGAAATTGGTAAGTTGGTAGGCTTGATTGTAGTTTCCAGAGAACTCTTAATTCTTCATAAGAAATATATTAACAATGAAACTCAACATTATCTAAACTATGTTTAATATGATATTAGTTGAACTATATACATTTAATATGAGACCAATATTTCCATTAAAATAGCATAGCATATTATTATTGTATTGTAAGTTGTAATTGTTTTATTATAAATTATTTTATACTGAACATCAAAATTCTTTACACAAATTTTAAAATAATGTAGACTTCCCTATTTATCCATCATTCAATCTTCAAATAATTTTTCTTATTAAAATAACTAATGACTTTGAAAGAAAAAATAAAATTTGAAAAATCTTTCCAGATAAACTCATTTTTGGCAAATCTTATCAAATTTTCAGTAAAAAAAACCCTCTTTACTTCATTAACTGATAGTTTACAGTTTAAAACATAGTTTTCATAACAAATGTTTACACTTAAAAACCCATAACCTGTCAATTAACAATTATGCATAGAATACGTCCATTTAAATGAAAATTCTTACAACAGAGAAAGCTTGGAAAATCCCAAGATGCTGACAACCTGATATGCCAGCTGCAGACAGAGAAACTGATGAAAATGCAGTAATTCTGAATTTTAATATAATATAAACCATGTCAGCAACATTTTTTGAAGAGCAGCTGCCAACATTTCAATCCAACTGAATGGATAATGTTATTTTTATATTCTATTCTCTTCCAGCAAATTAGACTTTCTCCCTTTTTTCTATGATAAGCTTCGCCTTGTAAACAACAACAAAACTTCTGACCAAATGCAATTTGATGAATTATCCCTGCTTTTAGAATAAAAGACAAATTATATCGATGAAAATATACAGGCCATAACATAGCCAAGGAAAGAAACTGTAACAGATTTTATTTGTTATTTGAATATATATATATTCAAATATATATATATATATATATATATATGTAAGACTTATAATATCTGTTTTTCCTCCAAATTCACATCATAATACTGGAATTGTTGCCTCCTAATTCAATTTCTTGCAAATTCCAGTAAAAAAATTAAATTTGACAATATGTTTTGTGTTGAGTCAGATATCTCCCATGTTAAATCAATATCCTAGGGATGTCTATATAATGCAAGATAAATGATTTATGGCACCATAGATATGACTAATATTATTGCACCTGAGTAGTAAATTGCAGACATACTGAAGAGCAGGGACCACATAAGCGGATCTTGACATCAGACAATGAGCAACTCCCTAGCTCCAACCCCTGCGTCACAGCTAAGAAACTCTCCTGGGTGGTAATGATTAATGTTGGTTATTTCCATCCTTGTCCTTCCACTCTCCCTTCCATAAAATTTCTGGACAGATCTCCTTGAAACACCATCAGCAGTAACTCATCTGGATAAAGCTAGTCAACAGACTTTGGAGTGAAATGGAAGTTTTGTAGATCTTTATAACCTAGAGCCTCCCTTTCATCTTGTTTCTTGATACACCGTCATGAGTTTACTACTTATACTTATGTATAAGTAGGATAATCATGTCTAAAGGTCACTTTTAATTTTGGTTATATGTAGCATTCTTTGGCATCTGCTCATCCCTGCACAAAGTTGTCTCATGTTTTACTACATTGATTCATATGTGGAAATTCTATGGGTAGGATCCCAAACTAATGTGGAGACATATTTTCCCAATTTGGTGACCTTTGAATAAACTACTTAATTCTCTAGGCCAAAATTTTTCTCCAACACAGAAGTTTACATTAATATCCTTTTAGATAAAATTTTACGAGTCATGTGAGACAACTTCTATCATGTACCAAAGAGCATAATTTATTTATTTCCTTTTTTTTATTAAAAAATTTCCACCTTCTCCCATTTCCCTCCTCCTCCTTCCACCCCCTCCCCCTCTCCCTCCAGTCAGAGTTTCCTGCCCTGTGGGAAGTCCAAGTCCCCCCCCCCTCCATCCAGGTCTAAGAAGGTGAGCATCCAAACAGATTAGACTCCCACAAAGCCAGTACATGCTGACTTTGTTATTTTCCAAATTTGAAGCTGAAAGAATGAATCCAATGGTATTTTATTATACCATGTCTAATATGCTAACGTGAAAAGCTGCGCCATTTTATTTAATTCACAATCATTTGTAAAGTGTCCAAATAACTGCCTCTGGGCTTTTTCTGTCAACAGATATTTTTCAACAGAAGAGAAAGCAGGCTTACCATCCATTGATGGACTTCTACTATATGCTTGAATGTTAAAGCCCAATTACTTTTCAAATGGGAAATGGTAGCTCTAAGCAACCTGACATTATGTGTTTTCAGCTTCTATTCTTGGTGTTAAATCAATCTAGTCCAGCTTTTTAGACCCCCCCTCATTCCCCATACATACATATATTTATGTACTATTATGAATTTTAAAGAGAATTTAAAATGTCTGTAGCATAGAATATCCAAAACTATTCACAAAAAAATCTTGCGTGATAGTCTACATACCAGTGACCCTAAAGAGTCCTTTCTTTCTTGTGTGCTGAATGTCTTGAGAATTTAACCATTCCAAATTAAATCTTCAAATGCACCCAAACTTCTACACGTGAAGCATTTCCTGTAGAATCCATATTCTCTAATCCCACTCTTTACTGTTTACTCATGCAAAGATAACTGTAATGAACAATTTCAACATCAAGCGAAGTTGCCTTTGTGTCTATTTTAAGGCCAAATCTAGCTTTTCAGTGAACAAATCAGACATTTAAGATCTTTAATTGAGACATTTTCACAAAACTTAAAAGATTATCCCATGACATCTATCTGCCTTTGAAGATTCAAGATATATATTGCACATAATTCAAAACAGAGATGTAGCATGAGTATGGTATACTACTTTGGTATAATATTTATATAGTAAGTGTTATAAAAATACAGGTAAGATTTTGACATATATGGTAACAGCTCTATATTTTCTTACAGACATGTTACGGTAACAAAGTGCATTTTCTTTAGTAAAGATGCTTACAGAAGGAGGGCTGGCTACTCATCCCTGCTTCTGGACTTGAGCTTCCTGTTGCTTTTACACTGTACATTTAGAGTTTCCTTAAGTTACAAATAATGTCATAAAATCTTTCTGTATATTTCTCTTTCTAGTGCAATATTATATCTATGCTTAACAAAATGCGACACATTATAAAATTTATTTAAAAGCAGGGTCTGCTTCCTCTACTTGTGAGATTAAGAGTCACAACTGATTTTTTTTTGTTTTTGGATTCTAATGTCAGCTTATTGCTTAGAAGAAAATCTTCATGTAATGATAATATTTTCAATGAATAAATAGCTGAGAGAGTGAACGAGTGATAAGATGGATGAATGGCATTGAAAACAGGGAAGAAGAACAGTCAGTGGGGACTGGAGAGTGGGAGGAATAGCACAAGAATAGACTAAGTTCATGTCCAAATATGGATGAAAGTTTCCCATCATTGGGAAATTTATGGTGCAGGATGATGAATTTTGCATGGAATTTAAAATTTTGGGAATGATATAGGATTAATGTATTAGGTCACAGACAAAAGAGTTTAGATCAGATATGATAATAAACACTCACGACATTGTTCTTAGAGAATTTATTTTTCTTCTTTAACAAAGCCCCTAATATTTTCAAAGAAAGCCTAACTTCTTTAATAAAACCTGAAATGGAACCATAAAAAAAATGGTGGTGTTGGTGTTACATGACACTCACCGCAGTCCTGTTGCTTAGTGACCGGTGACTCCAGCTTTGAAGTGGTGATTTGTCGTGCCAACTTTGCAAACTGCCTAAGCAAATATATGCCTAAGCAGGGTATGGAGGTGGCATTCTGAAACTCACTGTGGCAAATAGCAGAGCAAGAAAAGAAGTGTAATGGCATTTGACTGACTAAGGTTAAAATTCACAAGCCCAGTGTTTCCTTGTGATTGTCACCACCATTTACATTTCATATATAATTTCTTTTTTCCCACCGTGCTTTAGAAATCATCTTAGCTATTTACCTTCACACATGCAAAATTCACGATTTGCATCTGTAAATACCTCTTCCTCCCTGCATCTGGCCACCTGCAGCATAATTAACTAGCTGAGATTCTTTGACATTCTATGGTGTAAACAGTTTCCTAGTCCTGATATTGGCGAGTCTGCAAATATTAAAAGTTGATCCATGATTCCCCCCCCCCATTTTTTCTTTAAATACAGTATACCTCAATCAAAGGGTCCTTTCTTTTTAGTGGTCCAAATCCAGAAGTGTTTTGTAAATGCTCTGACTTTCCCATCATCACACAGGAGCACTAATCATAGCTGGTGAAATGGGGCTGTCAACTGATGCTTTATGGTAGAGTATCTTTTGAAGATTACTCTGAGCTGAGCGAAGCCTGTTTACCCAAGTCTGTGACCATCTTCCCAATCCAGACCCCATCGTGGAAATCATCACCTTCATTGACTCCCAGGCATAGTGGACGGTCCTGTGCCTTTGGCTCAGTTTAGGATAGTTCTACAGACATGCCTTAGTTGGAGATTTCCCACAGGATACATTTGACCTTTTTCTAATTTAGCATTTAAGCCGCATCTTCTTTGGAATCCTAGTTAAATTTGTGGAGAAGTGAGAAAACAAACTCCAAAATGCTCTGCATACTAATTTTGCTTCAGAGTTTGTCGATAGGAGAGTTGACCTTCTACAACAAACAGGGAAGATGCAATGTCCATCTAAGACAGTTTAAGTTTGAAAGATCCTGAACGCTAATGTAATCCATTAAAATCTCACAGAAAATCTGACCATATCTTCACTGAATCAATCAAATGATGTTACAGAGCCAGAACAATCAGCATTAAAAACTCCAAGGATAGATACGGCTTAGGGGTTCCTTTCCCAGCACTCACATAGAGTGACTCACAACTCTGTAACTCTAGCTCCAGGGGACCTGAAATTGTCTTTTATCCTCCTTGGGCAGTGTACTCATGCAGAAATGACACTCTGCCACACACAAATAAATGCGATAAAAAATTTAAATCTTAAACAGACATACAAAAACTTTGGGTTGGCTAAGTAGATGGTACAGCAGAGAGAGAGCTTGCTGAGGAAGAACGACATGTCGAATTCAAATCTCCAGAAGTTTTAGTAAAAAATGAAGACAGCCACATACTGTAAACACAACTGCCCCAGCAGTTATGGTGAGAGGAGAAAAAGGATTACTGGAACTTACTGGATGCTAGCTTACCTCCAGATTCCTTGAGGGATTCTGATCCAAGAGAATGGGCAGAGAATGACACCGCAGGACACCCCGTGAATCCTCTGGCAACTGTACTCATGTATGTGGACATATTCTTGCATGTATATGTGCACATAGTCTACCCATGCCCTCCCACCACACAGTGACAATCAAATGCCTCTGAGAGAGGCCTTAAAGCACAGTCATAACAGCTTTATCTACTGCGGTACTCCCCATTCTTAAGCATTTTTTCATGTATTTCATGATGCAATAAAGAAAGAGACAGATACTTTCATGTCAAGTTCAAATCCTTACAGACATCAATGTAATCAAACTTTTAGAATTTACCAAAGTATCTATTTAGAAACCTTGACAGATCTTTTGACAGGTGAGACAACTGTATTGTATTTTTCCCACGTATACCGTATTCAATCTTTCTCATGTGATATCTAAATTGATTCATGACTACAAAATAGAGGAAGCAGTAGTATTCTCCTTCACTTTACAGATGAACAGAAATGTCTAGCTAAGAGGATTTCCCTAGAATTGTGATTTGGGTGCTAACTGACACCCACATGGTGTGTACTTGTGTGCTAAAGGCTTAAGGTGCCTGCTGTCAGGCTTTGGAAGATGTGTGCTCGTAAGGACTGTGACTTTATAATAGACCAAAGCTATTCTAACATTCTGGTGGCATTACTGGTAGAAACTTCAGGGCATGACACTGGCTTTAGTGATACAGGTTACTAGAGGTACATCCTAGAAAGTAACATCTCTTTCTCTTTCCCTCTTTTCTCTTACTCCTTACTTCCTACCATAATGTGAACAGCTTTTGCTCCACTACCTCTTTACATTAGGAAATTCCTGTCTTAGATAGCTTTGGACCGAAACCTCTGAAGCTACTACACAAGTTACTGTTTTTTTTTTTTTATTTTATTTTATTTTTTTTAAGTTCATCCTTTCCGGAATTGTGTTGTCGCAATAGAAAGTGTTGTCGCAATAGAAAGTTGACTAATCCACTCAGGGAAAGACTAAAGTGCAGATTCAAAAACTGAGCTAAGCAGCTCCATAAGTGAATAAGTAATGAAGAAAGAAATATAAAGACTCCCAGATGAAGGAATTTGGCTTCTACTCAGGTAATTACTCATTTGTATCCTCCAATATAAATAACATTCACTTTGTGGTTTGGAGTGGTGCTGTGGCTGTTAAAATCCTTGTTTAAGAAAAGAGACATTTCCAATCCCACAGCCAGTAGGGAGTGCTTCAAAATCAAGATTTTGTTTCTGTAATTGCTGTTATTTTATTTAAGTGTCTCAATGAAGTAAACAAATTAACAGTAAAATTATTTCAATAAAGAATTTATGTCATTCCAGACCTAACTGTCTATTTTAGTGGTTTCCAAACCTATTTAGTTTACATTATCAACAGCCGATAAATATTTCTGGGTCAAAGTTCTGGGTTGTAGGAGCAATCAGAATCAAAACCTAAACAAAACATCAACACATATGTATAGTTTGCTTTGTTTCATAGCTGATAGAAGATCTCAAAAAGCCTAGATTAATCTCAAACACTCTTGCAGTGAGGCTAGTCCTTCTATTGTCACCTGTCAAGTGCTGGGGTTAAAGTGTATACCACAACCACAGATTTTCACACAGTTATTCTGTGGACTGCTCGGTGGCAGACATCTAGGTTTCTGGTTCTCACCATTCCACCCTCAGCATGTGAAAGCTAACTCTGGAGTCTGCTGAAAGAACTCTTGCCGGTATTAGCCTATTTTCTCTTTATTTCCAAGTCTTACTTGTGATTCCTACATATTTATGGCTTCTGAGTGGAAGGGCCCATATTGATTCTTATATTTAATTCTTTTAATTTCTTTCTCTCTGATAATATGCCTTATCTTTATTCTACTTCTTTAGTTTGCTGTATACTTTATATTCAAACTCACTAACAAGGATAATCTTACTAGTTTATCATTTTCTTCCCCATGAGGAAAAACTCAACAACTGTTAATGCACTGAGGCTAACTTATTTTGGACAGCATAGCCATTTCTTCTCAAATCAATTGCAGCCTTGAAATTATGTCATATGAATAGAGTTATGAAGCATCACCAAGCCTCATGGGCAACTTAACTTTTTTTTTTTTTTTTTTTTTAAATCAAGGTTTAGCTGTGTCAGCTCTTTGAGAACAGAGTTCTCAAACAGGTTGCTAACATTATGCTGAGATTTCTCATCAAGGAATAGTTGAAGTAAAAAGCTCTTAACTGAGATTTACATGGAGTCATTCAGGGTATAGAAGGAATAAGTACATATTGAGTAGAGGAAGAGTGGAATATGTCTCCCTAAAATGCCCTTTCATGATCAATTATGAATTACTTCAATCTGTCATTTTTTTCTCCTGAACATGTCTATACATATAATAGCGTCATTACAAACCATCTACATTTGAACAGCTTCAAAAAAAGAAAGGTTTGAACTTCAAAAGACCCGAGGTATGTCAAGAAAATATTATCAATGGAAAATCTGGAATCCTAAAATTGTGGCTTTCTCCAAACCACAGCCGTTGCTTCAGTGCTTGATTTTTTTTTTCTAATTATTCTTCTTGGTTTCTTTCTGCGAGTATCCTTATTATTTGTCTCAGAGACCGGTCTTGTAATTGTGCTCCTCATGCCTAAATCAACCTCTCTCTACGACTGCATCATAATTATTTCTTAGCTGCTTTCAAGTTTTTCTTATCTACCCCTGAAGTAACAGTTAGGCTTCCGAACCTATGTGGTACGATTTAAGATAAACACTGTAAATTAGATTCAACATAAACAAAATTGTGCCTTCAAGCAATAAAAAAATGTATAGCATATTCCCTTTAGCTGAAAATCCACAGTTAACTTGTTTGTAAAAAGTGGGTTGTAAGAAAAAGTGGGAGGTGTAAACATAATTTTTACCATAGCAATATTCTGCTGATGTATAGCAAAACGCTATGTATATTTTTACTAATTTGTTTATACTTGGGAGTTAGCATATGCCATAAGAAACACTATCATAACTAAACATATGGTTATCTTCTATTGATTACTCATCATTTCCGTTAGTGTCCCACACTTCAGTTTACTAAGTAACAGAGTTGGGCACACATGGATGTTTAATAATTGTTGTGGGTTTTCAAATGTTTTAGTAAATCAAAATATGAATGCTTGAATTTGATTGAAATAAAACATTTGAATACACAAGGGCTGGAATAAATGGCAGAAAGTCCTCGGAAGCCTGGATGCACACTGTTTGAATCTTTATAGCTGATAGAGGACATATTTAGATGATTTTGAGCATTCAAGCACCATCTTCATCCTTTTCTTCTTCTTCTTTCCTGAATGATAAGAAAACCATGATGTCTTCTGTGCTGCTCAGCATGGAGAATTTGCAAACAACCTGCATCTACATAGAGGGCCTGAACTGAGTGACAGCTAAGGGACCAAAAACACTAGGGCTGGCAAGGGAAGCTTGACTTTATGACATTTGTTTCCAGACTAGGCAGTTGATAGACAGCCACTAAGGGGGATGAAAGAGTTAATGCCATGAACATAACTATCTTTTGTGTTAAAGATGTTTCACAATATCCATTGCTTGAGGGGCATAACTTAGACTATTAATTATATTTGTGATATTGCAAAGCATCTGTTTGTCTGGCAAAAAAGAAATCAAAGTGCATGCAAATTATTTGGCCTGGAGACAAATACACAGAACACACACACACACACACAGCCCACCATACCACACCACACCACATAAAATTTACCTGTCAATGTATCTATATCTATCTGTCTGTCTGTATTTTAGAGGAAAAATAATAATGATTAATATTTTCTAACTATATCCACGAGGTATGCTTTACCCATTGGGTTTACTGACACGCTAAGCTCTATAAATAATTCTTAAATGTCCAAAGAAACCTTGTAGAAGCACGGAAACAGTTCTCTAAGTTGTATAAAAACTTCAAATTCCTGCCATGGGTAAGGACATAGCTTCCCTTCATCACCTTACATGTGACGCATTGAGATTTTGAATATATGCAGGATTTCATTTTTCTGCGTTAAAGAACCATTTAAGTACCTCAAGCTGTTTGATTGATGTTAAGGATATGCTCACCAGCAAAGTAGCATAGATTAAGCATATTTATAAAATCTAGTCAGGAAAAACGTTGGGGTGGGGCTCAAACTGCTCATTCTGCCGGCTCTGAGCTGCAAGCATTCCTCTCATGTAGCCGTTAATATGCTGGTGCACTTCATGGCATTCTGTTGGAATGAGATCAGTGGGGGAGGAACCCCCCTCGGCTGTGACATATCCTGGCAGATGTTCACCTGAGTGCTCTCCAGGTGAGAACCGTAACCACCTGCAGCAGGAGGAGGCACGGCCTCGGCCGATAATCACAACCACTCCTGCTTTCTGAGACCGCTGGCTGCTGCTTTTATAAAAACAGAAGTTAAACAAAGCAGAGCCTACGTCTGATGGGCAACTGTCCAAGTGAAGGAGCCAGTTTTAGATGCAGAATTCTCGGAATGAAGAGGCACATCCGCAACATGGCACCAGGACCCAGATGTTATGCCTCAGCTGCTGTGTTCTTTAACATCTTTCAAGTGAAATAAATAATAACTGAGGATCATAACTGTGCTCTCGAACTACAGATAAATAGCAGGAAAAGCACTGAATTTAAAGTCATCAATGTGGATTGATAGCTGAGTTATTTCTCCCAACTGTAGTCCTGTGGTGTTAGTCCCAATCCGTTATAATTGAGAACATCTCTAAACTAAGAACAAATTAACATTATTTATGGGCATTCCACTTCAAATGTGTTCTTATTCTTACTCAACTGTTATTTAATTGTATCTTGTCAAAGGATTAACCCTGTATATAAGAGGGGAGAGGGTGCTGGATACACACACACACATATATATATATATCATAAATTGAAGAAGTATTATAGCAAGGTGAACTCAGAGGTATAGAGGTATGCCTCCTCTGAAGTTCTATGTTTTCCCTGTCAAAAGCACACACGCGCACACACACATGCATGCACGCACACACAAGTACAAACACACCCTTGTCTAACTAGAAAGAGTTCAGAAGAGGAGTAACTTCTGAGAGCAACACTGCCATGAGAAAGAGATAAAAACACCTTCTTATACCGTGACACCAGTGATGAGGCATTTATTGTACAAACTATCGTGATAAAAAGAGCATCAAGACTCAGTTTCTATCAAGTTGCTTCCAGACCTGAAAGATGTAAAAAGATGTGAGCAACGCCGACAGAAGAGATAAGGCATTCAGATGTAGAAATCATGTCATTTCAAGAATCAATTTCATTACAATACCAGAATAAAGGAGTTCCATTGCCTTGCCAATTATAACTGTCCTTTTGTAGTTAGTCGGTGCTCAATAGATTCTAATTTACTTGCAAATTAGTCAGCTTGATCATATCTGCCAGAGTAAGAAATAGAGGAAATGAGAGAATTTTGCTACTCGTGCAGCTTGGAACTGACTGAGCCAAACTTCAAACCTTATACCTATAACCACTAGACACACTCTCATAGGTCCATCTGAATTAGCATATTGCACAGAATATATCTGTCATTACTCTGTTAAAATTGGTTCTTAAGTACTTAAAGCGGTGGGTGGGGGTTGGGCACCCCGAAGAGAAAGAAACAGCTATATCTTCTCCAAAATTTTTTCACATACACTGCTATTTTTAACCTGGTCTGTTGCTTTTACCAAAAGACTCCAATCAAGGCAATTAAGTATGCAGCCCAACATGCATGGCTCATCACTCTGGTGTCTCTCATGTTTCTCCCAGTGTGCTAATAATACAATCAGAATCACTTAACTATACTCCCAACATGCTTGGACATTTTTAAATAGTGAAAAGTAATTATGCCAACCTTCCTCACAGCCTGACAAGACAAAAAAAATGAGAATCTAGATTATATTGTCTTCAGGATATACTTTTTTTTTTCTAATTTACCAACTGGTAATCGTCAAATAAAAGAAAAATGACAATCTTAATGATGCCAACAAACACTGGACTTTTATAGTGCTGCATATTGGAACATATCAAGTAGGACACTGAAATAATTACTTTGAGTATGTCTGACTTTTCAGTAAGAGGATAAAAGCTCTGTTAGAATCACAGACCTTGTAAATATGTCTGTGAGTTTTAATGAATCAAATAGCTTAAGGAATGCATTCTGTTATGGTGATGAAACTGTTAGAAGTAAATGAATTAGAAGTTTGAATAATTTCAACTGAGTTCACCTGGTTCTGTGGATTATGTAGTGAACTACAAGCCTTTAAAATGAGACGAGTAGAGGCTGGAGAGATGGCTTAGTGGGTAAGAGTGTTTTTTGCTTTTGCAGCAGGCCTGAGTTCTTTGCCAGTATCCACATGACAGCACTCTTCTGGCCTCTGAAAGCACTACATACGTGTGGTGCCCAGAAATGCATGCAGTCAAAACACCCACACACATGAAATAAAAAATAAATCTGTATTTATTTCCTAAAGTAAAATATGACTTCCAGACCAAAACTAAAGCTTTGCCTTTTGGACCTAAAATGGTAATAAAATAAATTTCAAATAAATTATCTCAAATCTAGGAAGAATGTGGTTGCCAAAATATTTTAAGCAAATAAATGATAAACTTGATAACTAACTTGAAATATCCTCTGGAAATTTACTTTAAATATTGGTACCACAGCTCTATTATCAATAAATCAATTATTTCTTTAACATCTTTTATACATTTTTTAAAATGAGAATAAATTTTCGTGTACTTTGATAATGGTTCCCCTCCCCAACTCCCATTCCTTAAAAATACTGTAAAATTGTAATAATATTATACAAGTCCTAATAATTCCTGTATTTATGGGGCACTTGTTACTCATTAGGCAAAGTATTTATGTTTATGTTCACATAAAATATTATGGAACATAAGTTCTGATATCATGATAATTACATGATGTTGAAAGATTACATTTTTTAAAGCTTTAGTCCAAGTCAAGGCTTAAATGAAATATCAGTGTCGCTTTTGATCAACTCCAAAACCTATGCAAACTCTTAACATTGCCTAGCAACTCTTAAAAATTTATTTTTAGATAGATTTGTTTTACCTTATGTGAATGAATAATTTGCCTCCATATATTTATCTGTATGTACCAGAAGGAGACCTTTTGGATTCCCTTGGACTGGGATTATGAATAGTTCTAAGTCACCACATGAGTAACAGGAAACCAACCAGGGTCCTTGGCAAGATCGACACATGCTATTAACCTCTGAGCCATCTCTCTAGTCCCAAGGGAAGCCTTGAATTCTTTTATCCCCAGAGTTGAGGACTAAACCCAGGACCTTGCGCTTGTTGGTCAGGAACACTACTATAAATAAAGACTATGCTTTCATTTTCCAGCCAATTCAGACCCAAATAATCACACACATACACACACACACACACACACACACACACACACACAAAAAAAAAAAAAACTATATTAAATACAACAGAGTTTGACCAACAGCTCTGGGATATTTCTGGCTAGCTCTTACATCCTAAATTCACCCATTTCACCTAATCTGTGTATCGCAGTGAGACTGTGGCTAACCAGTAAAGTTCTGGCATCTTTCTCCTTTGGTAGCTACATCATATCTGCCTGACTCTGCCTTCTTTCCTCCTGTATCTCTATTTGGATGTCGGTCCTGCCTTGCTATATTCTGCCCTGCCAAAGGCCAAAGCAGCTTCTGTATTAACCAATGGTAATAAAACATATTCATTACATACAGAGGGGAATTCCACATCACTCTACCATTGAGCTAAACCCCAGCCTTTCTAGCCACCCTTATTGATAGCTTATGTTTTGATTTTTATGATTGAAAGCATTGATTCCCTACTGATAGCCTCTATCAAAGAAAAGAATAAATGAATTATCTTATATATGAAGAACTTAGTGGGATAAACAAATGACATCCACAGACCATAGCTAAACCCCTAAGCTTGAAGACATCTTTCTTTCTCTCTACTTTGTACCTACTCTAATATTACCACATTTTCATATATAGGACAAAGTGAGTGATGGTGCTGAAACGCAAATCTTTTTGGGCCAAGGCTTATAAATTTATGTCAACTTGGTTCTAATTTCAGGCAATCAGGAGCAAAATCTTGAATAGATCAGTTCTTTCTCAAGTTTCAACACTGTTGTGGATATGTTCCTGTGGGTTCCTTCCTGCTGACTTTTGTATTTCTTCTGAATTCTGCTTTCTGTAATGTTGTTATACCAGTAGAATTGGATTGGCTATAGGGCAAAATCTGTTGAAATTTCCAAGAGGTACACAACAGAACCCACCCCACTCAACCAATAGATCTCAGCCCAATTTCCTTATTTATAAAGGGGCTTTAGCTTAGATTAGGAACAATAATTCATTCACAATCCAGCAGCAATCACCAGTTTCATAGGCAGTGGCTTAAAGTACCAATAAAAAATTAATATCAATTAACTTCTAAAATCTTTATTGCACTGAAGTTGTCCCATATGCCTCTTTTTATCTTATAGTCATGAATAGACATAAAAATATAGTGTTAGAACCAAAGTTCTGTGGCAAAATCCACTTCTTCCTGAATATGGTAGCACTGCTGCCACAAAATGTGTATCAATTTCCTGCTGATCCTGACCCAAATTCAGGTTCTTATTCTGCCTATTCACCATGATAAAAGAGATTAACTTGAACTAATGTTCCAAAATTTCTGTATTTGCTGTGTACCCCAGTAGTCTAATCTTGGTTGAGCTTGTTAACATAGAGGAAGCTTACCATATTTTTCAGAAAATGAAGATGATAATAACTCCCCATGCTTTTGCTTATATTAAATTAAGAAATATCTAAAAATCCTCACAAATTTTTGTTGCACAAAATTTGTTCTTCATTATTTGCATTGGTATTAATCATCCATTTTATAATATAGACAATGTGTTGAAAAAAGCTGAGAAAGTTTAAAATATTCTTATCTGATATTGCAGTATCAAGATTTTGCCTAGTTTTTAATTTTGCTTGTAATCACCATTATAAAAACAAGCCTTTAATAAGGTTCTTTCACATACAGTATTTTCTATTAATGCTACTTTTATGGGAGGAAAGTAGATGAGAAAAGGGGGGAGTTGGAGGGGGAAGGGGAAAATGGTAGGTATATAAAATAAATGAAAAAAAGTTATTTAAATAAAAAATAAAATGTAAAAATAAAGGAAGAAAATTACATCTCTCTCTCCCTTCCATTCTCCTTTTCTTCTTTTCTCCCTCCCTCCCTCCCTCCCTCCCCCCCTCTCTGTGTGTGTGTGTGTGTGTGTGTGTGTGTGTATGGAGAATAGTAACCAGGGGTAGTTAAGCCAATCACTAAGTGTGGGAATATGAGGGGGGAAATCCATATTGAGAGATCCTCAGAAATACAGATTAACTTCTTACAATAAATGCCAAGGCTTTATGAACCATTAAAGATTACATATTAAAGCAAATGATGATTCTCAGAAGTTGAAGTATTTGAGGTCATTCATGTATGGTCTCATTCTTGCTTCAAATGCTCTCCACACATACATATTAGAATCCTACAGTCAACACAGCTGAGACCCTCTCTTACTTGACTAATGCAGCACAAAATGTGGTTTTTCTGATCCTAGGTTTTAATCATGGGAAGTAAAGAGCAAAATTGAAGCAAACAAGGACTGACTCATAATGTTGCCCAGAGTTCAACCTGTTTCTTTTCTTAATGATGTTTGACCATTTGTTATTTTCTTTTCTTCCCAGGATGAAAATGGGCAACAGTTCTTGATTATTTATTTTTCTGAGAAATGCCAAAAGGACATCATGCCCTGGATGACCACAGTGTGGCTGGGTGGGAGGTTGGGTGCTTTCTGATAAGACTGAGATAATTATAGAAGCTTAATGAGTTGCTCAGGTTGTAAATGTGGGGGTGCACTCTGCTGACCTTGCTATTTTATTTTGGATTTGTGAATAATGAATAATTTGTTTTAGGGCATTCAAAGGGTTTAAATGTCACAGCAAAGAAGATGACCTTGTCATTTTAAGTGCCTGGTTAGATAGAATAATCATTGTGAAGGCCAATGGGTGCTTTCATTAAATTAAAAGGTTTTCAGAATATGTTTGAACTTAATAATATTTTCATAATTGTTTTATAAAATATATTAAAGAATTATTACTTTAATAAATGTTAAAGATAAAATTAAGATACATATCACTGTATAAAATGAACACTGTAGTACACTTATCTAAATGTGACTTTTAAGGAGTGTTCTCCATTAAAAAGTTCAGTTTTATGATTAAATAAATACTTTACTTTCAAAGGCATGGCTTTTATTATATTTGGCTCATGTCATTAGACAAGTGTATGTATTATTTTAAAATGTTGAACAATCCACTCAGTCTCCTTATTCCAAGTATTTCAAGTCACTTTAATGAAACAAAATTTAAGAAGTAAAATCAAGCCTGTGAAACAGTCACAATGGGCAAGAAAAAATTATACTAATGGAAAATTGGAAAACTGGGAAAAATAATGGGCACCAGAAAATTTTTTAAACACAGGTGCAACTAAGATATTAATAAAAATCTATAGGAGTTTAGGAAAAAAGAGCACTATTAATAGCGATCAAGTTATCAATACTTAAGCTTCTATAGATGGTACTTTAAGCTTTAATTCCACTGATTTTATTACACTCTGTTAGAATAACATCCTCCCATAGTTCAGTTACTAGGCCAGTGTCTCCAGCCGAGGTGGCTTTCATCTATTCCCTTCTCTGTAGGTTGTATTTAACTTATATGAAGCACTTAGAGATGATAGAGGCTGAGCAAACTTTTGCCTGGGATGGCCCATGAAAAATGACAGATGAATAAAATATGTAACAACATAACCTATGCGCTTATGGGGCAACTCTGTAGAATATTTCATAGCTAGAGTCCCCTGTGAGAGCAGCCAAGTACTGAACTTCTGCTGACAGGACATTTTCACCTAGTTTTTTTTTTTTTTCCTGAATTTTTCTTGAGAATGCAAACTTAAAAAATTATTTGCTAAATAGTTAATGTAAGATGAGGCAAGATACACTTTAAAAAATTGCAGTAATTTTCAAAATAATGTTTTTATAAAACTTAGATAGTCATTTTCTTTAGACACCTGACTTATGATTTAAGGAATAAAATGAATTTGATTCATACTTTTGAAATCTTTAAGCCACATACTCTACTGTTCCTATTTATTCTTCATGGTTACTTTGATTGCTTTATTTTTCAAATTAACATATAAGAAGTGAAATACTTTCCTTGCACTTTGGAAAAAAAAAGTGTTTCAATAGATTCTTCTTACTCCTCATCCCCCTGCTACTAGTGATTCCCTTTTTAACTTCAGCTTCTCCACCTCATTTCCTCTTTCATAATTTTTGTGTCATATTTCTGCACCTTCTCCAATTTCACTCTATTTCACTATTTTACTTTCTCTCAGTCTACCGTTAGTTGTTTAGGATTTGTCCACATTTACACACATACATATGCATATATACTCCACAAGCAAATACGAATACACACATATGGTACACATACATGCATATGTACCTATCTATATATACACTCTATAAGTGTGTACACACATAAACAGACTTTATAGGATCTGCATTCAACAGAGAACACGATGTTTTGCCTTTCTAAGTTGGTAACACCTTGTTCAATATTCTAGTTTCTACATCCATCCATCTTACTATGAATTTTGTAATTTTTCTTTTGTTTATGGTTGAATAAGTTTTCATTATGCGTGTATAGTACGTTTTCATTATTCAATTATCTGATGATGGACATCTAATCTAGTTCCATTACTTGTTAATGTGACTGTAGTAACAATAAACTTGAGTGTGCACATATCTCTGTGATAGAACATACGTTTTAAATTTTAGGTTTTAAGTTAAATTCTTTGTTCCTCTTTGTATTGATTTTTGTTTGGGGTTAAAAATATGGGCCTTAATTTCATTGTTCTGGATATCAAGATTTGCCTGCACCATGTGTTGGTTATGCTTTCTTTTCCTCCCTCTTCATGTTTTTGACAGCTTTGTCAAAAATTGGTGAATTCATGTTTGTTTGAATCATTTATACAATTATTCTTTTAAAAATTAAAACTGATTTTTTTAAAAAAAATTTCAACTATTTATATTTTTCCTGTTGTGTAATAGGCTTTGAAAGTTTTTTTTTTTGTGGTTTATGGTTAGGAGCTGTGTGTTATTTTTTGTTTTTCTGTGTAGTTTTTTAGTGCATTTGTCAGAATGAACTTGATAGCGAGGCTGTGACTGCAGAGACCGGAGCATCCTTAGAAGGTTGTGATGCTCAATTAGAAAAGGGATCATGATGAAAGGCAAAGTTCATTCCTAATAACCAATGATTCACTTGACTGTACTTATGCAATTTAAACTTTCAAATAAATATTTTGATAAAGATAATTACAAGGCTATGCTTGTTGTCTTGTTGCTTGGTGAAGAAACCTGCCTGGGCTGGGAGCATGGCAAACCCTAACTCCTCCAGGGTTGAACTGCCTTGGAGAGCCCTTCTATACCTGGATCTATGTGTCTGTTCATCTGATTGACTTTATCTGTCATATTATTTAAAGTATATTGTATAATAAATGGTAAGTATATGTATCTCCTAGAGTGTTGTGCAATATTTCCATTAATTAGTTGGAGTCCAAGAGTAAGTTGTGGGAATCCTAGTTTACAGCCAGTTTAGTATATTTGGATTTGATGTTGGGGATCGTGGAGGTGGGTTTTATGGTTTGAGCTCTCAAACTGTTGGATCCGAGGGTGTTTCCATGTAGATAATAGAAGAAGTGAATTGAATCAGAGAACACACAGCTGGCATCCATAACAGAGTTAACCACTAGCTTGGTGTTCAGGAAAATGTATACACAGAAGTAAACATGTATTTAGTCGTGAATTCATTCTGTGTTCTTGTCTGGAAAAAGGAGAATAGGAGGAAAGTCAGAAAAAAGAATCTGAGTGCTTTAAAATGGCTTTAAGTTCAAGGCATAGCAGTTTTCGGAACGAAGGCTGTGCACAGCTTCCCCCATGACTTACAGAGAGCTCCGTAAGAATAATGAACCCTTCACTTCCTAAAACACGTCTCTTGATGTGCTTTGCACGGTGAAAAGAGGAGCGGCAGTGGTAGCATCAATTGTCCTGATCTTACCCTGACTCCATTGTGTCTCTCCAAGGGAACTGTTTCAAACTCCAACCCCTTGAAGAGTCACATCTATTTTGACAACACACCAGCACTTCCCGTGACTCTGACCATGACCCAAATGTACGACCACAATGTTTGCTGAATGTATAACTCAAGCAAATTTTACCGGGTTCCCCTGACCTACACTTGAAAATGATGTCATTGTGGGGTTTTGTGCACTTTATGTTTTCAAATGCTTTCCTCCTGAACTTCAGTTCAGAGAGTTATTATTTGGTGCTGTATGTGTGGTTACCTGTGACTATTACAGAATGCCATGAAGGAATATTTAGAACAAAGATCAGACTTTATATTTCAATAAAAGCAAGCAAGTTAGTGTGTTTGAAGAATTGGAAAAATGTCCACATGAAAGAAAAATTGAAGGTTTATTTGTTACACTTACAATTTAATTTTAAAAATCACATATAATCAGCAGCATTTAGAATAATAAAGGAGACTGGACGCCATTCTCCATTGTGTCAGAGATTTTTGAGAGCTGACACATTCTTTCCAAGGAGGAGAATTTAGCCTGCTTGTTTTCCTTCAATATAAAGTATAGGGATGATCTTGGAAAGTCAAACCTACAGAAAAGAAAATGAGGACATCTTGAAACCCTTGACAGCTATAGGAAGCTGAGACAGTCTTCCCTGAGGCAGTCTGATAGTTTCCTTCCCTAAGGCTAGAGACTTGTCAGTTAACTCCACGTGTTATTGCTTCTCCTTCCCTCACTATTTCGAAGGGTCCATTTGCTTATCTAGCATGATGATCTATAAGGTTTTGTGATGATGTGGTGATGCTTTGCCATAGGCATGCAGTGCTGCATGTTAAAATCTTCACTCCAGAACAGACGGCCAGAAATCCACATACACTGCAAACCTCTGAGGAACCAGACGGGGTTCTCAGTCAAGTGACAAGAGCTAGACTCTAAAATGAAGGTCTGAGCAATCTGTGAGCTTCTTCCTGGAGGTGGGTACTAAATGCTTAAGACACAGCAGAGGGCAGCCCTCTCTGCGGAAGGGAAAGTTGGAAGAGATGTTATGAAGTTAGATGTGTAGGGAGGAGGGGAGGATCTAGAAAAGGTGAGGAAGGAAAAGAATGTAATAAAATACACTGTTTACTTTTTGTAAGAAAAAAGATGGTTTGTGGAACTCTAAAGGGCATAGGTTTTTACATTCAGTAATTTGAATTAACACCTAAAACTACCGATGAAGCAACCAGGCACTCCTGAGAACACTGCTCCGTCTTCAAACTCAGACAATTCACAGAATCAAGAGGATATCTATCCACTCACATATTTTTTTTGTTCCATACTGACCAAATTCTCCAACATTAGAGTCAACATTTAAGTCCACTGACAATGATCTTTAAAAATTAGTTTAAAAATTGAAATATTAATTTTTGGTAAAGGAAATAAAGAGGTTTTCCTCATTTTTAAAAATAACATGCAACATTTTATTTGCACAAACTGGAAAACAAGAACTCTGTTTCAAGGTTATTTTCTGTCCTTGATCATCTGTGAAGTCTTGCCAATTCCTCTAGCTAGGGAAGATAAAAAGCAATTCAGTCTAGCATATCTTTTTTTAGGACCCCCCACATTAGAGTTTAATTATATTCAAACTAGAGTCTTCCAAACTTATGTAGACACTTTTAATATCCCCTCAAACTAGGGTACTGCACAGAACAATCTTTTAAATGTTTGTCTACAAGGTGTGCTATTTGGTCTTTTGCACCTTATGAAACTATGTAAAACAGAAAAGTAAGAGTGGATAATGAAAATTTCCATGCCTCATTTCCCTCATCTCCACATGTGAATTAATAAAACCTGTCACATTTCCTTCTGTCTTATGAACTTGAGGAGTCTTATATAGAAATAATCTGTAAGTGGTTTTTAATTCTTTTTTTAATTTATTTATTTATTAAAGATTTCTGTCTCTTCCCCACCGCCGCCTCCCCTTTCCCTCCCCCTCCCCC